>NC_045688.1:6923050-6927304 GCF_003331165.1 Xiphophorus hellerii | reverse complement strand
ATCAAATAGGATGACATATTTCATATGTCCCATATATAAAGTATACGAGTCATGGTTTGTTACATTTTGACAAACTAATAAAATTAACAGCAGCGATTATTTAATTATTCATAAATATAAAAGAGCAATTTGCTTAGTCCTCTGTTGCATCTTGATAAAAACCAAACTGTTTATAGATTATTATCAAGGGAGTTACTTACAAACATCAGCAATTTTCTCTGCTTTAATTTAAGCCATATCTATGGAAATCGGGTAAGAAATAAAGGTGGTGCGATCATTTTGTGACAGATTCCTGCTCATGTCGCATTGGAACAGCCGGATTTGGTGGACAGACTCACCGCGTAGTAATAGCGCCTGTAGGAGCGTCGCTAGCGTTAGCGGCTAACAGGCGATGTCCAAACCAGTAATGTATATGAATGAAGAAATCCTACAACCGCTAAAATCTGACACCGCTCCGTTTTTACTTTTTGTCAAGAAGGAAATTGCGCTGGTCTTCTTAAGAGGTTTTCTGTCCATTTCTTCAGCAGATCTTGGTGCAGCGCCACCACAGGCGACGGGGAGAACAGGTTTTTCAGTTAGTTTTAGTCGTTTTTCATTAAGGAATTTTGATTAAGGGTGCATTCAGACCAACCCAGGATTAGAGTCCTGAATCAGACTCTAATCCGTTTGTCTAGAAAGTACGATTTTTTCGGGAAGGTCAGATGCAAATTTGAATTCCAAAACGGACTTAATAAGCGAACTCCAATCCGCCTAAAAACCTAGGTCTCGGTCTGGTTGAAGTGGACTAGAAAACCTGTCTTAATGCAACCTGACCAGAGACCGTCACATTTACACAGTGAATGTGAACTACAGTTTTGAAAATGTAACAAATATTGCGATTTTAGTCCCCAATCGAACTGAGTCTACTGGACTATCCGGTCTGAATGCACCCCTTAGTCTTTGCGGAATTAGATTATCTGTAATCCAGATTATCTGCAAGAAAATGGTGGAGCATTTTTGAGGAATTGAGTTCTGATAAAGGTATTTTGAGTAATTATAGTTATCCGGTCACTCATTGAAAGATTGGTTGGTAATTTATTGGCGTCTTAACAATTTGGAACCATACCCATACTGTAGATATCAATAGCTTTGACACTCATTTTAAATTGAGAGTTTATTTTTTTTGTTTCCAAAAGCAACAACAAAAATGTGTGTGAACATTGCACCTCACCAACAAAAATATATATTTTTTGCTTTTATGCATTTATACATTTCCATGTTTTTAAGCCCACAGCTCTTGTGTTGTATGAAGAAATGGATGCACACATCCATGTAGATGTGTATTATCTAGACGACATGAGCGCCTCTGTCTTCAGTGTAAAATATTTCGACATGATCAAATCCCAAAAAAGATTTTGCTTTTTCAAGAGACACTTTTTCTTCATCAACACATACTTTGAATATATTTTTGCTTCTGTGCTTCACTCCAGTCAGAGACATCCACACCTTGTAACAATGAAAACAAAATCCCCTAATGGGCTGTCACAGACACCGCACCTGGGATCTCTTCTCTGCACCAAAGCCTGCATTCTTAATGTAGCCACAACATTTTTAGGGAACGGGGAATGTTGCGTGAAGGGATTCTAATAAGGTGTAAGAGATTAAAAGCAGATTGTGCGCGTCTTTAAGACACAAGGTGAGGTGCAGCATTGTTATAGACACAGAAAGAGAACTTATTTGTGATGTCACATTAAACTATGTCTCATTTTACCTCATTTTTGGCATCATAGTTTACTATGTCTCCTTTGAAATCATAGTATAATGTGTTATTTTGGCTCATTTTCAACATCACAATGGCTGGGTAATTTTTAGCTAATTGTCGCCGATATTTATTTGACCTCATTTTCAATCTCATATTGTATGTACTATGTGTTATTTTAGACATCATACTATACTATGCTTCAATTTCTAAATCTTTCTTTGCTTCTTTACTCATTTTACCTCTTTTGGAAAAAAGAGGTATACATGTTTTTACCTAATTTTTTCCTGTCTTTAACTCGTTTTCAGCATTGTACTATACTGTTATTTTGCCTCATTTTTGACGGCATTCTATATTATGAGTCACTAACTCATTTTTGATGGCATACTACACTGTCCTTTCCCATCATTTCCGACGACATAGTATGCAATGTCATTTTACTTAATTTATGATAGCATAATATACTGTCAATTTACCTCATTTTCGACATCATACTGTGTAATTTTGCCTCATTTTCCATGATACTATTATATGAGTCACTACCTCGTCATTAAATACTATGTGAAATTTTACCTCTTTTCCGATCTTATATTATGAGTCACTACCTCTTTTTTGGTGGCATACTATGTGTGATTTATAGGGATCTTTGACATCATATTATAAACTGTAATTTTGCCTAGTTTTGGAGGTGATACTATATTATGTCATTTTACCTAATTTTTGAGGTCACAATGTATTATGTGTAATCGTACCTTAATATCCATGTCATACTACACTATGCCTTATTTGACCTCTTTTTCAACATCATGTAGTATTGTTGTATTGTAGTATTGACTACAATGTTCTCATTTTTGATCTAATACCATACTGTCATTTTACCTCATATTTCACATAAAATATAGTCACTTCACCTCATTTATGAGATGAAAATATATTGTGTCCACATTTTTGAGATAAGACTATACTATGTTATCTTCCCTCGCTCATGACACCATACTATGTATAATTTTACCTCTATATTAATGTCATACTATTCTTTCTCTTCATTGGCCTCTTTTTCAACATCATACTATACTATGTTATTTTACAACATTTTTTTTCAAAGGTTTTGTTGGCTCTAGTGGCCTTTATTTGAAAGTAGTTTGACAGGAAAGAGGGTTATGAGAGAGGGGGAAGACATGCGGCAAATGTCACCAAGCCGGGAGTCGAACCTGCGACCACCGGCACGAGGACTAAGGCCTCAATACGTGGGTTGTGCTTTGCCCCTTGTTGTAGCCATTTATGTAAAAGTTTTGTAGTTTATAATTTCTACCAATTTTGTTTTGTTTTTTGGGTAGTTGGAATATATTTAAGTTAATTTAGAATGAAAATTTGTAATTAATTTTTATATTTGGAAAACTAAACAGTTTACGTTGTTAATTGTTAGACCGTCCCACCAATTTGAGTAATTAAGAACACACCGGGTGCTTGGTGCTGGGTGGATTGTTTGGTAAATGTCTGGTGTGGATGGGAGGTTTGGTAAAATGATTTTTTGACCACTTATTTACACTTGTTTACACCTTCAAACATTAAACTGAGATTATTTTTCATTAAAAAAAACACAAAAAATACTCCAATAAAGGCTGTGGGTGGTAACAGGTGGTTTTGGATTTGTATGCACTTTCGCAGTAGAAATAAAATAATTACCAAAAAAGGTCTTGTAACTTAGTTGAAATTGGAGTTTATTGGAGTTTTTTTGTGGCTTTTTTGGAACGAAAGGCTGCGACACCCCTGCACCCCCCATTTTATGCCTTGCCCCTGCGCCACCACAGCACCCCCCATTTTACCACATTTTTGAGGTATGACCATACTATGTCCCATCTTACCTTGTTTATGACATATTATACTCAGTCATTTTACTGCTATATCAATGTCATACGATATACTATGTCTTAATAGGCCTCTTTTTTGACACAATACTATACAGTGTTGTATAAAGTACTGAAATCTCAGAGTCAAGTAAAAGTATAAGTACCTCTCCAAAATATGACTTTGGTCACTGACTGAAATGTTACTTGAGTTAAAGTCTTAAAGTATCTGAAACTTCTTGTACTTAAGTATGGAAATTACTGTAAAAAAACTATAATATGACGTCGAAAATGTCCAAAAAATGACATACTATATACTATGACGTCGAAAATGTCCAAAAAATGACATAGTATACTATGACGTCAAAAATATCCAAAAAATGACATATTGTATAGTATGACGTCGAAAATGTCCAAAAAAATGACATAGCATAATATGACGTCGAAAATGTCCAAAAAAATGACATACTATGATGTATATGTATATGACTATATATGATGTCGAAAATATACAAAAAAATGACATACTATACTATGACGTGGAAAATGTCCAAAAAACGACATAATATGATGTATATGTATATGACTATATATGACGTTGAAAATGTCCAAAAAAATGACATACTATACTATGACGTCGAAAATGTCCATAAAAATGACATAGCATAC
>NC_045688.1:6802304-6922950 GCF_003331165.1 Xiphophorus hellerii | reverse complement strand
TATGACGTCGAAAATGTCCAAAAAAATGACATACTATAAAATGACGTCAAAAATGTCCAAAAAAATGACATACTATACTATGACGTCGAAAATGTCCAAAAAAATGACATACTATAGTATGACGTCGAAAATGTCCAAAAAAATGACATAGCATACTATGACGTCAAAAATATCCAAAAAATGACATATTGTATAGTATGACGTCGAAAATGTCCAAAAAAAGACATAGTATACTATGACGTCGAAAATGTCCAAAAATGACATAGTATACTATGATGTCGAAAATGTCCAAAAAAATGACATACTATAAAATGACGTCAAAAATGTCCAAAAAAATGACATACTATACTATGACGTCGAAAATGTCCAAAAAAATGACATACTATAGTATGACGTCGAAAATGTCCAAAAAAATGACATAGCATACTATGACGTCAAAAATATCCAAAAAATGACATATTGTATAGTATGACGTCGAAAATGTCCAAAAAATGACATACTATACTATGACCTCGAAAATGTACAAGAAATGACATAGCATACTATGACGTCGAAAATGTCCAAAAAAATGACATAGCATACTATGACGTCGAAAATGTCCAAAAAATGACATAGCATACTATGACGTCGAAAATGTCCAAAAAATGACATAGTATACTATGACGTCAAAAATATCCAAAAAATGACATATTGTATAGTATGACGTCGAAAATGTCCAAAAAATGACATAGCATAATATGACGTCGAAAATGTCCAAAAAAATGACATACTATACTATGACGTCGAAAATGTCCAAAAAATGACATAGTATAGTATGACGTCGAAAATGTCCAAAAAATGACATACTATACTATGACGTCGAAAATGTCGAAAAAATGACATAGTATACTATGACGTCTAAAATGTCCAAAAAACGACATACTATACTATGACGTCGAAAATGTCCAAAAAATGACATATTGTATAGTATGATGTCGAAAATGTCCAAAAAATGACATAGCATACTATGACGTCGAAAATGTCCAAAAAAATGACATACTATACTATCACGTCGAAAATGTCCAAAAAAATGACATACTATGATGTATATGTATATGACTATATATGATGTCGAAAATATACAAAAAATGACATACTATAAAATGACATCGAAAATGTCCAAAAAATGACATACTATACTATGACATCGAAAATGTCCAAAAAAATGACATAGCATACTATGACGTCGAAAATGTCCAAAAAATGACATATTGTATAGTATGACGTCGAAAATGTCCAAAAAATGACATAGCATACTATGATGTCGAAAATGTCCAAAAAATGACATATTGTATAGTATGATGTCAAAAATGTCCAAAAAATGACATAGTATACTATGACGTCAAAAATATCCAAAAAATGACATACTATAAAATGACATCGAAAATGTCCAAAAAATGACATAGCATAATATGACTTCGAAAATGTCCAAAAAAATGACATACTATAGTATGTCATGACATACTATAGTATGACATTTTCGACGTCATACTATAGTATGACGTCGAAAATGTCCAAAAAAATGACATAGCATACTATGACGTCGAAAATGTCCAAAAAAATGACATACTATACTATGACGTCGAAAATGTCCAAAAAAATGACATACTATAAAAATGACATAGCATACTATGACGTCAAAAATGTCCAAAAAAAAGACAAACTATAATATGACGTCGAAAATGTCCAAAAAAATGACATAGCATACTATGACGTCAAAAATATCCAAAAAATGACATATTGTATAGTATGACGTCGAAAATGTCCAAAAAAAGACATAGTATACTATGACGTCGAAAATGTCCAAAAAATGACATAGTATACTATGATGTCGAAAATGTCCAAAAAATGACATACTATACTATGACCTCGAAAATGTACAAGAAATGACATAGCATACTATGACGTCGAAAATGTCCAAAAAAATGACATAGCATACTATGACGTTGAAAATTTCCAAAAAAAAGACAAACTATAATATGACGTCGAAAATGTCCAAAAAATGACATACTATATACTATGACGTCGAAAATATCCAAAAAATGACATATTGTATAGTATGACGTCGAAAATGTCCAAAAAATGACATAGCATAATATGACGTCGAAAATGTCCAAAAAATGACATACTATACTATGACGTCGAAAATGTCCAAAAAATGACATAGTATACTATGACGTCTAAAATGTCCAAAAAACGACATACTATACTATGACGTCGAAAAAGTCCAAAAAATGACATAGTATACTATGACGTCAAAAATATCCAAAAAATGACATATTGTATAGTATGACGTCGAAAATGTCCAAAAAATGACATAGCATAATATGACGTCGAAAATGTCCAAAAAATGACATACTATACTATGACGTCGAAAATGTCCAAAAAATGACATAGTATACTATGACGTCTAAAATGTCCAAAAAACGACATACTATACTATGACGTCGAAAATGTCCAAAAAATGACATATTGTATAGTATGATGTCGAAAATGTCCAAAAAATGACATAGCATACTATGACGTCGAAAATGTCCAAAAAAATGACATACTATACTATCACGTCGAAAATGTCCAAAAAATGACATACTTTATAAACTATGACGTCGAAAATGTCCAAAAAAATGACATACTATACTATGACGTCGAAAATGTCCAAAAAAATGACATAGCATACTATGACGTCGAAAATGTCCAAAAAAATGACATACTATAGTATGACGTCGAAGATGTCCAAAAAAATGACATAGCATACTATGACGTCGAAAATGTCCAAAAAAATGACATACTATACTATGACGTCGAAAATGTCCAAAAAAATGACATACTATAGTATGACGTCGAAAATGTCCAAAAAAATGACATAGCATACTATGACGTCAAAAATATCCAAAAAATGACATAGTATACTATGATGTCAAAAATATCCAAAAAATGACATACTATAGTATGACGTCGAAAATGTCCAAAAAAAGACATAGTATACTATGACTTCGAAAATGTCCAAAAAAATGACATAGCATACTATGACGTCAAAAATGTCCAAAAAAAAGACAAACTATAATATGACGTCGAAAATGTCCAAAAAAATGACATACTATAGTATGACTTCGAAAATGTCCAAAAAAATGACATAGCATACTATGACGTCAAAAATATCCAAAAAATGACATAGTATACTATGATGTCGAAAATGTCCAAAAAATGACATACTATACTATGACGTCGAAAATGTACAAGAAATGACATAGCATACTATGACGTCGAAAATGTCCAAAAAAATGACATAGCATACTATGACGTCAAAAATGTCCAAAAAAAAGACAAACTATAATATGACGTCGAAAATGTCCAAAAAATGACATACTATATACTATGACGTCGAAAATGTCCAAAAAATGACATAGTATACTATGACGTCAAAAATATCCAAAAAATGACATATTGTATAGTATGACGTCGAAAATGTCCAAAAAATGACATAGCATAATATGACGTCGAAAATGTCCAAAAAAATGACATACTATACTATGACGTCGAAAATGTCCAAAAAAATGACATACTATACTATGACGTCGAAAATGTCCAAAAAATGACATACTTTATAAACTATGACGTCGAAAATGTCCAAAAAATGACATATTGTATAGTATGATGTCGAAAATGTCCAAAAAATGACATAGCATACTATGACGTCGAAAATGTCCAAAAAAATGACATACTATACTATCACGTCGAAAATGTCCAAAAAATGACATACTTTATAAACTATGACGTCGAAAATGTCCAAAAAATGACATACTATACTATGACGTCGAAAATGTCCAAAAAAATGACATAGCATACTATGACGTCGAAAATGTCCAAAAAAATGACATACTATAGTATGACGTCGAAGATGTCCAAAAAAATGACATAGCATACTATGACGTCGAAAATGTCCAAAAAAATGACATACTATACTATGACGTCGAAAATGTCCAAAAAAATGACATACTATAGTATGACGTCGAAAATGTCCAAAAAAATGACATAGCATACTATGACGTCAAAAATATCCAAAAAATGACATAGTATACTATGATGTCGAAAATGTCCAAAAAATGACATACTATACTATGACGTCGAAAATGTACAAGAAATGACATAGCATACTATGACGTCGAAAATGTCCAAAAAAATGACATAGCATACTATGACGTCAAAAATGTCCAAAAAAAAGACAAACTATAATATGACGTCGAAAATGTCCAAAAAATGACATACTATATACTATGACGTCGAAAATGTCCAAAAAATGACATAGTATACTATGACGTCAAAAATATCCAAAAAATGACATATTGTATAGTATGACGTCGAAAATGTCCAAAAAATAACATAGCATAATATGACGTCGAAAATGTCCAAAAAAATGACATACTATACTATGACGTCGAAAATGTCCAAAAAATGACATAGTATACTATGACGTCGAAAATGTCCAAAAAAATTACATACTATAGTATGACGTCGAAAATGTCCAAAAAAATGACATAGCATACTATGACGTCAAAAATATCCAAAAAATGACACATTGTATAGTATGACGTCGAAAATGTCCAAAAAATGACATAGTATACTATGATGTCGAAAATGTCCAAAAAATGACATACTATACTATGACGTCGAAAATGTACAAGAAATGACATAGCATACTATGACGTCGAAAATGTCCAAAAAAATGACATAGCATACTATGACGTCAAAAATGTCCAAAAAAAAGACAAACTATAATATGACGTCGAAAATGTCCAAAAAATGACATACTATATACTATGACGTCGAAAATGTCCAAAAAATGACATAGTATACTGATGTCGAAAATGTCCAAAAAATGACATACTATACTATGACGTCGAAAATGTCCAAAAAATGACATACTATATACTATGACGTCGAAAATGTCCAAAAAATGACATAGTATACTGATGTCGAAAATGTCCAAAAAATGACATAGCATAATATGACGTCGAAAATGTCCAAAAAAATGACATACTATACTATGACGTCGAAAATGTCCAAAAAATGACATAGTATACTATGACGTCGAAAATGTCCAAAAAAATGACATACTATAGTATGTCATTTTTGACATAGCTTACTATGACGTCGAAAATGTCCCAAAAAATGACATACTATACTATGACGTCGAAAATGTCCAAAAAATGACATACTATACTATGACGTCGAAAATGTCCAAAAAATGACATACTATACTATGACGTGGAAAATGTCCATTTTTTTGGACGTCGAAAATGTCCAAAAAAATGACATAGCATACTATGACGTCAAAAATATCCAAAAAATGACACATTGTATAGTATGACGTCGAAAATGTCCAAAAAATGACATAGTATACTATGATGTCGAAAATGTCCAAAAAATGACATACTATACTATGACGTCGAAAATGTACAAGAAATGACATAGCATACTATGACGTCGAAAATGTCCAAAAAAATGACATAGCATACTATGACGTCAAAAATGTCCAAAAAAAAGACAAACTATAATATGACGTCGAAAATGTCCAAAAAATGACATACTATATACTATGACGTCGAAAATGTCCAAAAAATGACATAGTATACTGATGTCGAAAATGTCCAAAAAATGACATACTATACTATGACGTCGAAAATGTCCAAAAAATGACATACTATATACTATGACGTCGAAAATGTCCAAAAAATGACATAGTATACTATGACGTCGAAAATGTCCAAAAAATGACATATTGTATAGTATGACGCCGAAAATGTCCAAAAAATGACATACTATACTATGACGTCGAAAATGTCCAAAAAAATGACATACTATAAAATGACGTCGAAAATGTCCAAAAAAATGAGATACTATACTATGACGTCGAAAATGTCCAAAAAATGACATATTGTATAGTATGATGTCGAAAATGTCCAAAAAATCACATAGCATACTATGACGTCGAAAATGTCCAAAAAAATGAGATACTATACTATGACGTCGAAAATGTCCAAAAAATGACATATTGTATAGTATGATGTCGAAAATGTCCAAAAAATCACATAGCATACTATGACGTCGAAAATGTCCAAAAAATGACATAGTATACTATGACGTCGAAAATGTCCAAAAAATGACATACTATACTATGACGTCGAAAATGTCCATAAAAAGACTTAGTATACTATGACGTCGAAAATGTCTAAAAAATGACATAGTATACTATGACGTCGAAAATGTCCAAAAAATGACATACTATACTATGACGTGTAAAATGTCCAAAAAACGACATACTATGATGTATATGTATATGACTATATATGATGTCGAAAATGTCCCAAAAAATGACATACTATACTATGACGTCGAAAATGTCCAAAAAATGACATATTGTATAGTATGACGTCGAAAATGTCCAAAAAAGGACATAGCATACTATGACGTCGAAAATGTCCAAAAAATGACATACTATACTACGACGTGGAAAATGTCCAAAAAACGACATACTATGATGTATATGTATATGACTATATATGATGTCGAAAATATACAAAAAAATGACATACTATACTATGACGTCGAAAATGTCCAAAAAAATGACATAGCTTACTATGACGTCGAAAATGTCCCAAAAAATGACATACTATACTATGACGTCGAAAATGTCCAAAAAATGACATACTATACTATGACGTCGAAAATGTCCAAAAAATGACATACTATACTATGACGTGGAAAATGTCCAAAAAACGACATACTATGATGTATATGTATATGACTATATATGATGTCGAAAATATACAAAAAAATGACATACTATACTATGACGTCGAAAATGTCCCAAAAAATGACATACTATACTATGACGTCGAAAATGTCCAAAAAATGACATATTGTATAGTATGACGTCGAAAATGTCCAAAAAATGACATAGCATACTATGACGTCGAAAATGTCCAAAAAAATGACATACTATACTATGACGTGGAAAATGTCCAAAAAACGACATACCATAGTATGTCGTTTTTTGGACATTGTATGTATATGTATACATATACATGTATACATGTATATGTATACATATACATGTATACATGTATATGTATACATGTATACATATACATATACATGTATATGTATATGTATATACATATACATATACATGTATATGTATATGACTATATATGATGTCGAAAATATACAAAAAAATGACATACTATACTATGACGTGGAAAATATACAAAAAAATGACATACTATACTATGACGTGGAAAATGTCCAAAAAATGACATACTATACTATGACGTCGAGAATGCCCGAAAAAATGACATAAATGTTATTTTTTGTCATTGACAAAATGAAAAAAAATGACGTCAAAAATGTCCAAAAAAATGACATAGTATACTATGACGTCAAAGATTTATAAAAAAAAGACATAGAATACTATGACGTCGAAAATGTCCAAAAGGGGCGGGCCGTGGTGGCGTAGGGGTTAACGCAACCCATATTTGGAGGCCTTGAGTCCTCGACGCGGCCGTCGCAGGTTTGACTCCCGGACCCGACGATATTTACGGCATGTCTTCCCCCCTCTCCTTCCCCATTTCCTGTCAGCCTACTGTCGTATAACGGACAGTAGAACCCACAAAAGACCCCCTGGAGGGGTAAAAAAAAAAAAAAAAAGAAAATGTCCAAAAAAATGACATAGTATACTATGACGTCAAAGATAAAAAAAAAAGACATACTATAATATGACGTCGAAAATATACAAAAAAAAGACATATAATATATTTTCAACATCATATTATATAATGACTAATTTTTTCACCTTTTCAACGTTGTTTGATACTATGATTGATTTTTGCATTTTTCGACGTCATACTATACTATAATTAATTTTATCTCATTTTTGACGTCATAAATATATATATACTGTATATATTATAACTAATATTTTAACATTTTCGACGTCAATACTCAATTTTTCACATTTTTTTGTTATTTGATACTATGATTGATTTTTGCATTTTTTGATGTCACTATATACTATGACTCTGTTTTTGCACTTTTTCGACGTCATACACTGCACTATGACCAATTTGTTTTACAATTTTGACGTCATTTGATACTATGATTGATTTTTTCACATTTTTGACATCATACTATACTATTACTCAATTTTTCACATTTTCGACGTCATTCTCTACTATAACAAATTTTTTAAATGATTTCCTTAAAAAATCATGTTTAATATGACTCGGTTTGGTTCTCGGTCTCAATGTAAGCAGAGACAATGAGACGCCTGGTTTTTGTTGGGGAAATATTATGACTAATTTAGGATTTCTGACAAATATTTCTATTCTAAGTTGGGCTTGTTCCCAGACTCTGGTCTCTGTTAATGGTCAGAATCTGCTGGCACCTTTAAGTCATGACCAAGATGAAGGACAGCTCGTTTAATGGTGGTCTCACTCCTGATAGTCTGGTAGAATTGGTTCAATTAGGGACCAAAATTGCAACATTTTCAGCTGGTGCGGTTTGCTTTCACACTGCACTGTTTTAAACAAACCAAACCCTGTGAGAAACCTGTTCCCCTGAGGCCGTGGTTCTCAACAAGAAGAATATTCTTTCTGGACTGAGAACTGTTTTAGCTGGAAAGTGTCCTTTTGGAGACAGACGTGTTCGTTTCCACATGGATTTGTTTCTATCTCCACAATCTGGACAGCCATTCCCCTTTTGGAAAGTACAAACCTAAATTAAATTTTGGCCAACTTTGTAAAGGATCTGAACTTTTCCCAAACACAGAAAACTACAAAAGTAGTTGCTTAAATACATTTTAACTTAGACATAAGGTTTAAATAAGAAAATATAATAGAAACAACATAACTCTGTAATGTACAATATGGTCAGATAAAAACCAATTGTTTGAATTTCCTGTTGGCTAAAACAGAGAAAAATGTCTTCATGCCACTGTTTCATTTTATTCCTTCCACACTGAAAGTGCAGCTTTAATCTCTAAAAAGACACAAGCTGCTAAAAAAGATTAGGAAATGCATCTCGGGACTTTATAATCTCATCAATGTGCCACATGCAGATTCCAACCAAAATGCTGGTAAAGTAGAATACAGTCTGCCAGTCTGCCCAAAGAATACTTTAATGGTGCTGCTGAACTTAATATGGCCTCAGCCCCTCTGGCAGCTGTGGGTTTTATTTACAGGCACAAAACCAGACTTAAACAAACCACCCTGACTAGAGTTATTTAAGTGTGTGCACTTAAGAGTTTATCTGCAAGGAGCTCAACCTCATTTCACCCTTAAAACGTCTCTCGATATTCTGGATCCACATTCTGCGAAATGTTGACAAATTAATACACAGAGGGAAAGTATCAGAATGGAAATTTATCAAACAGACTCCATTTATATGCATTTTTTCTGTCTTGTTTACATCTATATTTTTTTTTCCAGATTCAGGCCACAGTCAGCAATTTGAAATCTGGGTATAGTTCAGATTTTAAGACCTAAAATTACAATTGTCAAATGTTACACTGATAAGAAGAGTTGAGACAAATTTGCCTGTCATAATAAGCAATTAATCAATTAATCGCAAGATAAATTAGAATGAGCTCATTAATTTCCATTTGCATGATTTATTGATTTTCTCGTTTGTCTCTTTCTACCAAAAACTGGATGACAAAGTCTTCAGTCTGGTGTTTTGCTCTCAACTAGCCCTTTTTTGAAGGATAACTGAAAGATCATTTCATTTGTTGATTCAGTTGCTTTATTAATTTGTTTTGCACATTTAAAATGTCCAAAGTGTTAAATGTTCTTTGAGAATATGTTATTGCATTATTATGCCGTTCCCATTACATTACCTGAAAATGTTCTGAAAACAATAATGTTATCGTTTATTGCAATAAAATTTGTTATTGTGACATTCTAAACTCATCTTTTTTACCACCATGCTTATGAAAATGTTATTTACTATTCTGTAACTACTGACGCAAAGACTTTAAAGTCTGGGGCTTTTGTATTTGAACTGTGTTGCTGCCATGTCCAAGTTGCCTTATATTCATCTTTGCTGTGAAATTAAAAATGTACAGGTAGGCTTGTCACAATAAACAGTAGATCAATTAATTGCATGATAAATTAAAAGAAAGTCAATAATCTTCATCTGCTTGATTTATTGTTTTTCTCTTTTCTCTCTCATTTACCTAAAACTAAATGATAAAAGTCTTCAGTCTGGTGAATTGGTCTCAACTAGCCCTTTTTTTGAAAGGT
Organism: Xiphophorus hellerii; assembly: GCF_003331165.1. Taxonomy (NCBI): domain Eukaryota; kingdom Metazoa; phylum Chordata; class Actinopteri; order Cyprinodontiformes; family Poeciliidae; genus Xiphophorus; species Xiphophorus hellerii. Next base: position 6,912,613 of record NC_045688.1, on the reverse strand, counting down.
AATTTTGTTTACAGAGACTTCAAAATTTATTTTATTTGTTGTTTCTGTTGTTTTCTTTCTTTATTTTGGATATTTCAAATGTCTTCCAGTTCCAGTGTTTAAATGTTCATTAGATTTTAAAGTGGATTGATCATTGAGAATGTGTTCTTGCATTTTTATGCCACTATTACTTGAAAATGTTCTCAAAACAACAATGTTATTGTTTATCGCAATAAGTTCTGGGATAGTTTATCGATTCATTGTCCAGCAAAATGTGTTACCATGACAGGCCTACGGACAGGTATAATTTCATTGACTGATTGTTTTTTGGATGGCTGTAGAGGAGGTAAGCCGTCCCGTCCTTTTGACCTGCGTCCTGTGGCGTCAGTGTGGAAGCTGCTGGTCCGGCAGCGAGAGCAACAGGACCAGAAGAGAAACGGGTGATCACATCATCTGCTCTTTCTGGGACCTCTTCCAGTTCTGCCTCCGATACAGCGTCCCATCTCACGAGGATAGCGAAAAGTCATGTCTGCATTTGTGTCATCTCTTAGTCCAGTTGCCTGAGTTTCTTAAATTAGTCCACACCATCTGGGCAGATGGGTGAGGTAAAGTGAAACAGCTAAGGAGAAATGGGAAGCAGCCAAACAGTGACAAGCGCTGGCTCTGAGCCCTGTGGCTCGACGCGGGAAAGCAATAAAGGTGGCGTGCAGCTGAGCTAACAGCTGACAGAAACAGGAACCGATCCTTGGCCAAGGTCAGGAAACATATGCACCCACATCCACACGGGGTTGGAGTGCAACAGCAAAACGGGGTCAAACAACACCGGGGAATCATGCTGCTGTGACCCGGCACTCAACACGGTTCTCAGACTGAATGGACCCGGAGCAGAAGGACAGCATTGTGTCTGTGTGATACAACATAGGTGAGGAATTCATGTGAATAGTGATCACTGATACCAGGTATAGTCCAAAAACCTGATGCATCCTGTAACATTTGAAATGTTCTACTGACCAGCATAAAGCCCATAAATTCTGTTATTGTCGTGACCCACTTAGCACCATTTGCAACAACATGTCAACAAGTCATTCAAGTATTCAACAAGAGGTGTTCAAAGCAGCCCCTGCAATGATTTTGACCCCTCCTCTGACTGCAAATCAACAAAAATACAAATTTGGCCACCAGCACAGTGTTTTTATTAGGGCAGAATTATTATCAACAAAGTTAAATCTTCCTACAAATAAAAGTTAGTAGCAGCAAAGTTTTTATATTTCAGTAACTGTTTTCCCTTTGAATTCATGGTAAATACAACTAAAGCAGACTCACAAAATTTAATCTCTGGCTAAATGCAGAAGTGCTTTCAAACAGAGTGATCTAAATTATGTTTTTATTTTCTTTTATACATACAGTAATTTCCAGAACTGAACAGTAAATTGTCTTAAATATCGACCAAAGGTATGCACTTTTAGCCTACGTTTGTAATAACTTGAAGCCAAAAATAAAAAAGAACGACAAATCTGATCGATTGAACGACTTGCTTTGACACAAAAAAATATAGGAAAAGGAGAAAACTGATTGGGGAATGTATTTAACAAGGTTTCCCCCAGAAAATGTGCTGAGCCTGGTGGCTGGGCGCTCGACAGTCATTCATCCAGCGGCCCGTCTGTTTTTCAGTTAAAAAATGTTTACAATTGACAGAAAATTTGAAAATATCACTTGGTAATTATGTGTTAATGGAAGATTTATAAGATTAATATCTGAACACCAACTATAAAGTCTTAAAAAATGCAACATAAAAAAAACCTTAAATAAATAAGCAATGTTAAGCCTGGTGACCCGCCAGGCTTATAATACACTGAGGGAAACCCTGTTTATCATGTTTATCCCAAAGGGAGCTAAATTTAGTTACTCTTAATGAGTTAAGAAAATATAATTGTTGTTATATATTCGTAAAAAAAAGACTATTTTGTCAGCTGATTAGTTTTTGCATTTAAAGCATTCACTAACAAATTACCTTTTTTGTTTAGTTTGTTGAATTTAGCGTATTATAATCATTAAAATGGACCAGAATAATGAATACATTATAAAATGACCCACTTGTTGCAATCATAACCATCTCCTCTGAGAATTTGCATACCTGGCCAAATGTGGGACAATTTTAAACAGGTGCCATTGTGATTGGTTGGCTGCTATATAATCTGCATGTATAATAGTAGTTTGCATAGCCACCAGCTTGAGAGATAGCAAACACTGAAAAATTAATGAGAATGTGTGAGTGAGCGGAACAAAAAGAGAGCAGGATAGGTGTTGGACAGCAGACAGAAAGCTAGAAACAAAACCTTTTTAAATCCTCTTTAGTCCCAATGTGACTATAGAGTTCATACTTCTATTATTCTGCATTTCTGAAAACTCACTGCTGCTCGAGAGACTAATTAACTTTGCTGAAGCATTGTTTTTTTAAATAGACATGTTTTCCAGGTGGAGATTACAATCTGAATTTAAAATAAATCTCAAAAGCAAACTTAAAACTAGGGATGCACAATATTGGATTTTTGGAATATATGTTGATATACTGAAACTCATTTGGCCGATAACCAATAACCGATACCAATGCCGATATTTTGGTCCTATACCTACTTACTGAAACTATATGGCTTTCTCTACTGTGGAAATAAAATACTGCATTATCTTTGTCAATTTAGCAAGCTACCAAATGCAAATGCTAAAATGGAGGCTGAAAATGATGTAACACTTTCAACTTGCATTATGTTTAATGTCAAATTTATTTATGACATTTGCTCTCTCTAAGACAATGACAACACTCAAACACTGGTTGTCTAAATGATGTCACTGGTTCATCATATAAAAACAACAGCTTTTATATCTGTGAGTTATATTACATTTTACAGCTAATATCAGCAGATACCGATATAATGCCGATAATATGGTGCATCAATATTTAAAACGTATCAAATTGTAACTTCAAGATATTAATTTCCTCTGCACCACAATTAAATACAAACTTAATTCGCATTGCATCAGCTTTTTAGACCACAACAAACATCTGAGGTTGCTGCATCTATGGAGGGAGCACGGTGTTGGTAACTCCAGATAGCTGTAATTACTTTGACAAAGATTAATTAGGCGAGAATAAGCTGAATTAATGAGGTTAGCACAGACACCTCAGCCAGGCCTTAGAAACTGAAAACCACTTCTGTTGAGATTTCAAAGGCTGTGAATGAATGAATGAATGAGGTAAACTGACAAAAGAAGAAGTGGGGAAAAAGTTGCAGAAATCAGTATTCCTCCAACTTTATAGAAAGAAAAAACTAGAATCACACAAAAGGTGTGAACAGCAAACAAGATCTAATCAGAACCAAGTAAACATTCTCACTTATTTCTCCTGTTGCCTTGTGAATGGATTTAGAAAAGAAAATCCTCTGAAAAGACAAGTGCATAGTATCAGTCTGAGTATCACAGCACTCTGAATCATTCATGCTTAATCCTATAGTGTATCGCACCGAATCTACAATGCAGCATAACACCCATGACTATTTATCACTCCACAAACAGTAAATAAAGCGACACACACATCAACTTTCCATTCCCCCGTCATATATCTGCTCAGAGTGCTGCACCGTGGCTGATACAGTTTCCCAAATCTGACAGTCGCAATGCTCTAAGCGCAGCAACAGTAACCAGAAACCCCCCCAAGATAAATGGCTCCGAGTTCAGTGTCAGGGAGTAGGCAACTAATGTGGTCCTGTTTTGACCAGATAACACACACTGCTGCTGTGGGGGTGTGCGTGTGTGTGTGTGTGTGTGTGTCAGCTCATCGACTTTCTAAATTTATGCAGGACAGATTTATTTAGCTGGTTCTCATCGTAGAAAACAGGAGGCAAGGTCATGGCAGCCATGTTTTACCCTGGAACAACTACAGAAATAGTCCGGATTCATTTTCCTACGACTGTTTTTTTTAAAAACAAACATGTACAACAACATTTTAAGCTCCAACTTGGTAGTTTGTCATTGATTCCCATCTTTTACAAGCAGTTAGTAGGAGTTGATTTAACTAACATTAGTTTATAGGAAACCAAGCAAATCTTATATAATGTGCTTCCTGCACATTTAGAAGAAAATATTTTATAGCAAACCATTCAGAAGGTTACGATTCATTATAGTAATTATGTTTTACTCTAATTCAGTCTAATTACTCAAGCATTAATGACTAAAATCATAGCTTCAATAATCACAGCAAAAATATAAAAAGAAACTACATTTTTGTCAAATGTCCACCTAAAGTCAAGTAGAAAACATTCAACCATTACAATTCAAAATACGGCCCAGAGTAAATCAACAATGCCAGTATCTTAGACTCAAATTTGCATTTTAAAGCCACAAACTGAAATATATTTTATTGAAATATTGGACAGGGCTATGCAAGACTAAGAAAAGAGGCAGCTAAAAACTTTCAACTGTCAACAAGATCGCTGCACATTTTTCTTACAAAAAAACATGCAAGAAAATCAGTAAAGGCACAAGAGAGGAAGAAAAGTTAAAATACAAAGGAGAAAGAAGGGCAGACACTAGAATGAAAGGATGGACAGAAATAAAGAAATTTAAAAAAATATATTTTTGCTTTGTTTTTCCATATTTATGCATGCCTGGAAACCATTTGAACTAAATGCACACCACACTTTTCAGATTATTTATACATAACAAAAACGAAATAATGAAAGAACAACTGCATTATTTTACTTTTCTTCCACCTCACAACAATTATGTGTTACGTTGTGTTTCTCTATCACATAAAATCCCAACAAAAACATTTCAGTTTGAGGTTGAAACATAACGTGAAAATGTTTCAAAGCATTCATTTACATGCCTGTATTATAAAATCAAAGTACTGCGTTAAAAATCTGCTTTCTGCCATTATAATCCCCTAAAATCAGCAAATACGTGCAAAGTTAGGATTTCTCTACAGGAGAAATTGAACATCTTGGCTGTAGACCCCCACCTGGTGTGCTGGATAACAGATTACTTGACCAACAGACCACAGTTTGTCAGGATGGCGAGCTGTAGGTCCACCACTCTGACCAGCAACACAGGTGCTCCACAGGGCACGGTTCTTTCGCCCCTCCTCTTCACCCTCTACACTTCCGACTTTAAATATAATTCAGTTACATGCCACATGCAAACATTTTCGGACGATACTGCCATTGTGGCGTGTATAAAGGAGGGTGAAGAGGGGGAGTACAGGAGCCTGGTGAAGGATTTCGGGGTATGGTGCCACAGGAATAAACTCGAACTGAACATCTCAAAAACAAAAGAGATGGTTCTTGACTTCCGTAGGGTGCCCCCCTCTCCTCAGCCTATTACCATCGATGGTATAGAGGCGGAGGTGGTCAGCACATACAAATACTTGGGCCTACCACTAGACAATAAGCTGAACTGGTTCTCCAATACAGATAATGTGTACAAGAAAGCACAGAGCAGAATGTACTTTTTGAGGAGATTGGCCTCCTTCAATGTGTGCTCTAAGCTCCTGTACATGTTTTATAAGTCCATTGTGTCTACTGTTATATTCTATGCAAGTGTTTGTTGGGGGGGCAATGCAAGGAAGAGAGACATACAGAGACTGAACCGCCTCATCTGCAGAGCTGGCTCCGTGGTCGGTGTGAGCCTGGAGTCTGTGGAGACGGTGGTGGAACAGAGGACACTGTCTAAACTCAGTCTAATTTTGGAGAACACCAGCCATCCTATGTACACTGTTTTCTCCAACCAGAGGAGCTCCTTCAGTGACAGGTTCCTCTCACTGGGCTGTTCAACCGAGAGGATTAAAAACTCCTTTGTCCCACGGGCCATTAGGCTTTACAATGCTGCTATTTGTGTGTGTGTGTGAGGGGGGGAGGGGGGGGGGGGGGGGGGGGGGGGGGGGGAGGAGAGAGATGGGGTAACTAGTATTTTAACATATTTAAGCACTTTTACTAGATTTCTTTTAGTGGGAATGTATTTATTTATTATATTCTTGTATCTTTTATGGATGTCTCCAGATGTACGACTTTAATGTTGTGTGGATGTGAATTAATGTGTGAGCAACAGATAACCTTAATTTCCCTATGGGATTAATAAAGTTTAACCTAACCTAACCTAACCTAACCTAACGTCAACAACAGCAAAGACCAAAAACTACAGCTGACCCAAAACCACAAGTAAAATGTACAAATTAAACATTTCAGTACAATAAACCAAGCTATCTTACCTCAATGTATGTTTTCATTTGCCACACGGAAACCGTCGTACTGTAAGGAAAACAGTTAGCCGTCATTAGCCAACATAGAGCTCAGGGGCCTCATGCATAAGTGAGGCCTTTGCGTCAAAGTTTGGGTAAATATACGCGCACTTTTTTGCTGGCGTGAAAATGTGCGCAAACTTTTTCTGTGGACAATATCAAACTACAAAGCGTCAAAACTCACCTAAATACACTGAAGTCTGACTACATTCGGTGTTATTTAGACCAAGAAGCACCAAACCCGATATTTTTCATGATTTTAATATTTTATAGTTTAACCGTAAACGATGAAACTGAACCGCTTTTATCCTCAGACAATAAGCTAACACGCACACAAAATAAAGAAAATAAAAATAAAAGGATGTGAAATCCTCGCTCGAATGTAAATAGTACTTTTCCTCAGTTTTTGTCTCATAAAGATGTAGCGCATTGGTCCCAAGCGCATGAAATGCATCTATGGGGTTATTTCATTCTCACTAAAAGAAGAAAACAGGGTTGGATCAGCAGATTAACTCAAACCTGCTGATTAAAAATAATCAACAGGTTTGACTATTTTTAAGGTGATCAAGGTGTGTATGCAATCACAGGTATATAAGTAGCTGCGCCAAGGTGAGCCGCGTAATTGTGGAGCGCTTTGGCTCTGATGGAGAACATCACCAATGGAAGGATTCAGAGGGAGCGATTGAACAGAAGCCATATTGATCTGCTGGGAAATGTTGATGATGGTTTATGAGCGTCTAGATTGCTCAGACGGATCATCCTGGATCTCTGAGCAAAACTTAAAGAGCCGTGCGGTACCGGTACCGGTCCAGCTGCAGTCATCCTTCAGTAGAGCCGCCGGCTTTGTGAATGCGCCTTATGGACATAAAGCATCTTTATTCTGTAAATGTACAACTCATGCACATGATTCTAGTATTAAGAATAAATTTCCACATTCTCCACTCAAAGGACTTTCTGTCGCTACTGTTCAAACAGGCATTTGCACAATCTTAATTTGGATTTTTTTTTTTTTATGTATTTTTATTTTTGTGAGGTGACATTATGTGCCCTCAAAGCACCTTTTAAATAAAATATATAACTATTATTATTATAAATACTTATACCTCTTCAAACAAGGACGTTGCCATGGTTACTGCTTCACGTGGTGGCAGACTTCCGGGTATTTATACTAATTTACATATGTATTTGTGGGTGGCGACAGGGCGGACCAGCAGCTGTGCTCTATTTCCCGCAAATTAGGATTTATAAAGGAAAGGTTCGCGGCCACGTGTGCGCACGGCTTTATGCAGCCGATTTTTTTTGTGCGCCGCACTTTTCTGAAGTTTTCCGTGCGCCAAGTTTTAGTGTGAAAACTGCGCACTCTTTTATGCATGAGGCCCCAGGTGTGGCCAGGTCTAGCGGTTGAAAAACATAGAATTAGCTTTAGTTATCTTACTAATTTACAGCGGAAAACTTACTTTCTTCCGGCACTTTGTTTCTTTAGTCCCCAGTTATGCTCGGAACGCAATATAGTTGATAATTTGCGTTTTGTTTCTCATATTTTGCCAAACCAACCGACAATCGAGGCTTCCTCGTTGCTGTCACGTTTGCGCATGCGCAGTTGAAACTTCACTAAAATGTTAATGCAAAACTTGTAAATCTTATTGCATTGATTTTTTACTAAAATGTGTATTTTAAGACATGTAATTGTTCATAAGTATATAAAAGCCCATCAGAACAAATGTAGCAAAAATCTCCATTTTAATTTTTGAAATTATCCAACTCAGCTGCACTTTTTCTTTAAAACTGATGCTATTTTTAATGAGTTATTTTTTCTTATAATGTAAATTTTCCCATGCAGCAGAATTTCTGTTTTTATATTTTAGAAAGAGCAAAAAAAATTGGGTACAGATTATGGCTTTTACCTTGTAATTATCTATTCCTGGTTTAGCTCTCACTTCATCCCTAAATTTAAAACTTCTCACAGAAAGCCAAAAAAAACAAGGTGCCGCCATCTGTTTCGACCAGTTGCAGAGAGGGCACAGGAAGAAAGAAGAGAAAAACAGAGCCAACAGTATGAGGTTGACTAAACACAGAAATGGCTGCAGTAAGGCACACTGAGAGAACACAGAGCAGCTTTGGGGAATAATTTTAGAGCAAAATTACAAGCAAAGATCATATCTTCCCATCTAATCTTGAAGCTGGTTCTATAAGAGGCAAAAACTTGAGGGTTCTGGTTCCAGTCCTGCTTTTGGGGATTTAATTCAATCTGCAGTGCTGAAATAAGATTGTATAAGATCTTTGGGACTGCGCGTACTGATGTCTTTCTAACTCCTGTCAGAAACTCTGCTGCAATATTTTAATCCTCAAGGAGAGACTTACTGAAAGAAAAAATTGCAGAAATTCTTTAACTCTGAAGGAATATTCTTTATAATGGTAGCATCGTGTTAAATGTACAAAATAAAGTGATTCATTCTGGTCTAAATAAATGTTTTTTTTGGCCTTCATTGAGACCAAATTTTATCTATTCATGGCAGATTTTTCTGATCCACATCTTGAGTTATTTGGGTTTTTACTCACCCTTAGATAGTGTACAGTAGAAACCAGATATTTACAAACTGTATAAAAAGTTGTTGCCATTTTCAAACATTAAGTCATTAAGTTAGGATAACCAAAACAATTTCTGTTTGCTAAATGCAACACAAATATGTCATTTGGGGAATGAAACAACTTTACCAGAACATCTCAACATCTTCCTACAGCAGGATTATGACTATAGGATCAATACAGATCAATAAAGACAAGCACAAGGTAGAACAATTAATATAGTTTAATCCTGAATAAATTACAATCATATAACCAACAGTAAACAGTATCAATATATATCAGGATAAAGATGTGAAGAAATATGAGAAATACTAAGAAAACTAACCAGAAAATTTCCAAAGCACCAATTTTAAAATGCACTTAATTATCACTATTATTAATTTTGTACATCTCAAATGTAACTTAAAAACAGACTCCTTCCAAGAATAAGCAGTTACTATAGCAAGTTTAAAAGTGTAAAAGTTACAGAAAAGCCTCCTGAAAGATTGTTACTTTCACTTCAAAGTGCTCTGAATAAAAAAAAGGTTTAAAATAGCCATAAAACATGGGATTCAGAGCTGAAAAAGTGGTAGAAAACATTATAAAAGCACAGCATGAATCACAACTTCCTTATAAATTATAAATCAAGATTTTTTTCCCCCTGTATGAAACATTTACCTTTGATCCAAGCTCAAGTGAACAAACACTTTCCAAGTACAGATCGTCTCCCTGGCTCTGACTGGATGCAATTTTAAATGTTTTTAAATCATTAAAACTTCATCATACCATTTATTTTTAATGCGCGTCAAATTGCACCGAGAGTTTCATGCGTGCTGGTGGATCTGAAAAGGCAGAATAAACTTATAGAAAACATGCTCCTGTAACACCAGTAACTCTCTTTAACATTAAGGCAGAAGTGGAAATTAAAGGCGAAACATAATTTATACTGAAGGTAAAGTTTAGAGATAAAACATGAAACTTTTACTTAGTTATGCATGTATGAAAAATTTAAAACCATTTCCAATCAAATACCTTTAATGACATGCAAGAAAAGTCAGAAAGATTTCTTTCACACCAAGTTACCATAATAAAGAAAAAGTGATTAACATTTATTATTCACAGTTAAGATGCATGGATCATATATTTTGATCCATGCATCAAAATATGCATGGATCTGATATTTTCTCAATATGTATATATATTTTTAAAGATTCATTTTTTTATTCTTCCAACTTGTTTTAGTGTTTAGGTTTAAGATCCTCACAAGCAGAGATGCACCTACTTGGTGGTTTGAATCAAATCATTTTCAGTTGGACTGTAAACTCAAAAATCTGATCTTTTTACGATGCTCCTTACATGACACCCATTAGATTGTGCTCACAACACTCTTCGGTGTGGAAGTTGTTACAGAAGGAAGCACTGATGTGCAGGAAGCCAGTTTGTACTTGGCTCCAGGTAGCAAATTGATGCAAAGCAAACCTCAGTATTGCAAAGTCGCTTTGTTCAATTCTTTCAAGCGTTTAATTTTTGTTTCTTCTGAAACTTGTTGGATTAGAAAATGTTGGCCAGTTAACGGAAATCTAAAAAAAAACACACAAAGAATGCGGTTCACATTAACAATGCTAATCATGCATCTTCTGGTAGTTTTATTTTCAATTAGCTAAATCTTGCTTTGCTGAACCATTTCCACTCCCTGATACAAATGATCTGTCTGTTAGAGAGAAATATTTAAAGAGAAATATAAATAGGTGGAAATCGGTTTTACAGAACCCTGAGTTTAGCAATCTGCCACAAATCTCTGGCTGGTGCACCTCTAACCACAAGATTAAAGTCAAGTAGTACCAAAAACTTGATAAGTTGGTATTTACTGCAATACATTCCTGATAATGGCTCATGTTTGACTGATAACGGTGAAGAGCGAACATGTAAACTTGCTCTTGCTGCTACACATTTTTCTGAATAGTAGTGATTTGTTATTGCGATTGTAGTTATCCTGTCCTCATGCTACCCTCTTTAGGATGTAGAGGATACCGATGTTGTCGATGGTGACGAAGGTGGAGAAGTCGGGCGACACATGGATCTTCTTGAGGGCGCTTCCTGTCGGATAAAACGTCTGCAGGGATTCACCTCTCGCCACGTCCCACCACTGGATGCAACACAGAGAAGAGAGAATCACTTCATTTTCAATATTTCTAAACTTTTACGGTGAAGTACATTGAAGTGATTCCATTTTTCAGCTTTTTGGATATGGAAAAACTTGAATTAAACATACTTTTCAACATAACAGGTGACTGTGAGGTATTTCTTCCTCTACTTAATGTAACCAACAATGATGACTGCAAACATATAACTCAATATCTGCTACAACACATTTAATAATTGAAGAAAACTCCACATGAGAGCTTTAGGAGGTATGCAAAACGGACCAGGATGGATTTCTAGCATCGGGTAGCACAAACGCACATGGAAAAGCTCTCAATCCCCCTCGGCTTCCCTCACCAATTCGGTTTAATCTGTGTTTAAAGCCGACATTTTCCAGAGCAGCTCAGTCTCACCGGGAAAAATCAAAGGCACATCAAGTCAATCATTGATGGCTTGGGATGAGTGTGTTTGCAGACGCTCATCTTTGACAATATTTTTTAACATGATAATGTCACATCAAAGCAGGGGACTGCAACCTCTTCCAGCTACATAAAAAAAAAACATGAGTCACATCAGTGGGTTGAAGCTTTTACTGGAGCGTTCTAGTTGTAAAGCCTGTGTGAATCTATTTAACATGGGAGGCGAGCTCCTCCGTTTCCACATCCAGGAAAACAGCAACAACAGAAGAGAGGAAATAAATGTGGCTCCATCCATCGTCCAATCAAGTCTGACTATCTTCTGTCTCACTTCACAGAGCAGCTGCGGTAGATCTATTAAATGTACCTTGATTAAATTACACACTGGGAGCTTTGTTTACTGCTACTACGGTTGTAAATTGAAGATATCATATTAAAGAGCCTGAATATAAATGCATAACACATTTTTTTATGTTTCCTAGTAAAAAAAAGTATAAAAACACAAACTTTTATTGGTCCATTATATAATTTGCCAAATAAAATGCTATGAAGTTTGTGGTTTTATTGTGACAAGATGTGAAATAAAAAACACTGGACTATATTTCAGACGTTTTAGTCCATGCAGCTTAATTGCTATAAAATATTAAGCTAATTTCATATAATTTAATGGCTACACAAATGTCTGAGTGAACGTATCATCCATCTGTCGCCGGTTTTATATATTTTTAATGTTATTATTGCAACTTTTGTAAGCTTTATTTTTACTGAACACACTGGAAATTTTTATTCTAGAAAAACATGGACTTGGCTCATAAAATAAAATCAGTGTAGGAACCATGTATCAAAAAGGAGATTAAAACTTCAAATGCATTTGTGAAATACACCATATCCAAAGAGAGGGAGCAAAGGATAACTGGTGGTATTTCACACCCACTCCATGATGTTTAGTGTTTACCTACCATGATGAAATTGTCAGATGTTTAGTTGAACATCAAAGCTACGCTCAAGGCTTAAAGAGAGTCTTCATGACATCTAGTTAAAGTAATTTCACATTTCTGCATGGTTCGTAAATATAGATATACACACACTAAGGATGGTAGACCACAACCTTTTAGACTCTCTGATGAAAGATAATGACCAAAACCAGCAACTGCAAGCAGGCAGCAGCGATGGTGCATTTCTTCAAGCCAAAGTCAGCCATATTTATGTAAATAAATAGAACCATACACCTAAATGATGCTTTTAAATAAAGGTTCAAATGTATGCATTTTGCATCTTGTGTACTCTGGGAAAATAATAATAATAAAAAAAATCATCCTAAACTGTTGAAGCTTGTGACTTGCAATGGATGTAGAAGGCAAGGCAAGTTTATTGATATAGCACCTTTCAGCCGGAGACAATTCAAAGTGCTTGTACAAAAAAGTTAAAAACAATATACAACAAGAAGATAATAAAATAAAAATAAAAAATAGACAAAGTAAACATTAAAAATTTTAAATATAGTGAATGAATAGAATTAAAAATTTTAAGAATAGGCAACTTCAAATAAAAAGGTTTTTAACCTCGTTTTAAATAAACTCAAGGTAGGGGCAGTTTTAGTAAAATGATCTAGTTAGGTTTACTGTATGGCCTGTAGTGTTATGAAGCAGACACATCAACTGGAACATGGCTAAAGCAGTGAGTGTTTATTACAGTCACGGCAACAATTCATTATGCAGTAGATGAAATCTGGAGTTTCTGATGACAAGAAGACAAGAATAGATGTGTGAATGGAAGGAGGGATGATGAAGGAAAAGCTAACATTTGAAGATACAGTAGAATCTCCACGAGAGTTAAGATGAGAGAGCTGCCAGATGTAGCTCAAACAAAGGAATAGAGCTAAGATTCTGCAGCAAACACACATGCATCTTCGCAGACATACGCCACCTGGTAATAAAGAAAAAAGCAGAGAGATAAAAAAAAATGTTCAAATGAGCCGAGTGGCAGGAAAGTGGAAGAGAAGAGAAGACGACAATGTGTGAAAATCTGGTTATTTTCAGAGCGGGCCTGGTTTTATTACAAGAAAAATCACAATTCAGAATAATTAACATGTAGGAGCGATGATGAGACTCAGAAGGCGACGTGCATTTTTATAAGTTTGTATTTGAAGGACTTTTAAAGACAATGAAAAGTTAAAACAGAAAGTTTGAAAAAATCTAGAGAAGACAATGGTTTTTAACTCAAATTCAAATATTTATGAAGAAGCCATTTTTTAAATATGGAAACTGGAAGGAAGTGGGACGGAGGGTGGGCGGTGGCTAAATGCATGAAATGGACAGACAGATGAACAATGGAAAAATGGAAGGATTTATCCAAGATTTATACAATGGGACAGAGAAAAAGTTTGGGGAAGGCTAATTTTTTAACCACTTTTTGATTTCGAACACACATATAATAAGAAAGCAATTCAACTCCACATTTTGCCAACTCTGTGGGAATCCTCACACTTTCTGGAGTCGCAGAAACACACAGGGGCCCTTTGTGATTGCGTGCAACATTACCCATACCCCACAACAGATGGCTGATATCAACACCATCTCTGCGAGGCAATTGATTTATGGGACTTAGTGATGCAAGTAGATGCTAAATGACTGTGCAGTGTGAGAACACGGTGTGCATTTTCTGAAATTTATCAAGTTTTATTGTTTGCTGAGGCAGCAGGAAATAACCAAAGTCCTGCTTGGACAGCTTTAGATAATGTTGCTGCTCGGATGCAGTTTAGTATGACATTTTAAAATAATTTATAATGATTACAGATAATTAATCATTAATATACTGGACAGAAACCCATTTTAAATATGAAGACAGCTTCAGACTCAGCAAACAGCTTTTTAATTAATTTAAGTAATCATGGGCATGCATGGGTGAACTTTGATTAATATTGATACTGCTACATCTGTAATATAGTCCACTCTACAAAAGAATTAAATTGAGAAGCCTGATTTAATGCAAACTTTAGGATTAAGCAACATGAAGTGGAAAAGTTGGAAACTGCAAATGTGTTAGCAGATTTTATGCTACTATGTCTTGGTTTTAAATTTGTGGGTAATATTATATAACTGTGTTCATCTACACTTCTAGCTTAAGTTGTGTTAATAGACTAGGCCTGTCTCAATAAAAAATAAATCAATTAATCGCATGATAAATTAAAAGAAACTCAATCATTTTCATTTGCTTGATTTATTGTTTTTATTTTGCTCTTTCTTTTCACCAAAAACTGAGCGATAAAAGCCTTCAGTCGGATGCTTTGATCTCAACTATCCTTTTCTTTTTTAAAGATAATTTTATTTACACAGACTTCATCATAATTTTATTTGTTGTTTCTGTTGTTCCATCCATCCATCCATCCATCCATCTTCTTCCGCTTATCCGAGGTCGGGTCGCGGGGGTAGCAGCTTCAGAAGGGAGGCCCAGACTTCCCTCTCCCCAGCCACTTCTTCTAGCTCCTCCGGGGGAATCCCGAGGCGTTCCCAGGCCAGCCGAGAGACATAGTCCCTCCAGCGTGTCCTGGGTCTTCCCCGGGGCCTCCTCCCGGTGGGACGTGCCCGGAACACCTCACCAGGGAGGCGTCTAGGAGGCATCCTGACCAGATGCCCGAGCCACCTCAACTGGCTCCTCTCGATGTGAAGGAGCAGCGGCTCTACTCTGAGTCCCTCCCGGATGACTGAGCTTCTCACCCTATCTCTAAGGGAGAGCCCAGCCACCCTACGGAGAAAACCCATTTCGGCCGCTTGTATCCGCGATCTCGTTCTTTCGGTCATGACCCAAAGCTCATGACCATAGATGAGGGTGGGAACGTAGATCGACCGGTAAATCGAGAGCTTCGCTTTTTGGCTCAGCTCTCTCTTCACCACGACGGACCGGTACAGCGCCCGCTTGACAGCAGACGCTGCGCCAATCCGCCTGTCGATCTCCCGCTCCCTTCTTCCCCCATTCGTGAACAAGATCCCGAGATACTTAAACTCCTCCACTTGGGGCAGGACACCCCCCCTGACCCGGAGAAGGCACTCTACCCTTTTCCGGCTCAAGACCATGGCCTCGGATTTGGAGGCACTGATCCTCATCCCGGCCGCGTCACACTCGGCTGCGAACCGCTCCAGCGAGAGCTGCAGATCACGATCTGATGAAGCCAAAAGGACCACATCGTCTGCAAAAAGCAGAGATGAGATCCTAAGGCCACCAAATCGGATCCCCTCAACACCTTGGCTGCGCCTAGAAATTCTGTCCATGAAAGTGATGAACAGAATCGGTGACAAAGGGCAGCCCTGGCGGAGTCCAACTCTCACCGGAAACGAGCCCGACTTACTGCCGGCAATGCGGACCAGACTCTGACACCGGTCATACAGGGACCTGACAGCCCGTATCAAAGGGCCCGGTACCCCATACTCCCGGAGAACCCCCCACAGGGCTCCCCGAGGGACACGGTCGAACGCCTTCTCCAGGTCCACAAAACACATGTAGACTGGTTGGGCGAACTCCCATGCACCCTCCAGGACCCTGCCGAGGGTGTAGAGCTGGTCCAGCGTTCCACGACCAGGACGAAAACCACACTGCTCTTCCTGAATCCGAGGTTCGACTATCCGACGGACCCTCCTCTCCAGGACCCCTGAATAGACCTTGCCAGGGAGGCTTAAGAGTGTGACCCCTCTATAATTGGAGCACACCCTCCGGTCCCCCTTTTTGAACAGGGGGACCACCACCCCAGTCTGCCAATCCAGGGGAACTGCCCCCGATGTCCATGCGACATTGCAGAGTCGCGTCAACCAACACAACCCTACAACATCCAGAGCCTTAAGAAACTCCGGGCGGATCTCATCCACCCCCGGGGCCCTGCCACCGAGGAGCTTTTTAACCACCTCGGCGACCTCGTCCCCAGAGATTGGAGAGCCCAACCCAGAGTCCCCAGGCTCCGCTTCCTCAGTGGAAGGCATGTTGGTGGGATTGAGGAGGTCTTCGAAGTACTCTGCCCACCGGCCCACAACGTCCCGAGTAGAGGTCAGCAGCACACCATCCCCACTATAAACAGTGTTGGTGCTGCACCGCTTCCCCCCCCTGAGACGCCGGATGGTGGACCAGAACCGCCTCGAAGCCGTACGGAAGTCTTTCTCCATGGCCTCTCCAAACTCCTCCCACGCCCGGGTTTTTGCCTCAGCAACCGCCCGAGCCGCATGCCGCTTCGCCCGCCGGTACCCATCAGCTGCTTCCGGAGTCCCACAGGCCAAAAAGGCCCGATAGGACTCCTTCTTCAGCCTGACGGCATCCCTCACCGAAGGTGTCCACCAGCGGGTTCGAGGGTTGCCGCCGCGACAGGCACCGACAACCTTGCGGCCACAGCTCCGATCGGCCGCCTCGACAATGGAGGCACGGAACACGGTCCACTCAGACTCCATGTCCCCCACCTCCCCCGGGACGTGTTCGAAGTTTTGCCGGAGATGGGAGTTAAAGCTCCGTCTCACAGGGGATTCCGCCAGACGTTCCCAGCAGACCCTCACAACACGTTTGGGCCTGCCAGGTCTGACCGGCTTTCGCCCCCACCACCGGAGCCAACTCACCACCAGGTAGTGGTCAGTGGACAGCTCCGCACCTCTCTTCACCCGAGTGTCCAAGACATACGGCCGCAGATCCGATGAAACGATGACAAAGTCGATCATCGAACTGCGGCCTAGGGTGTCCTGGTGCCAAGTGCACATATGGACACCCTTATGCTTGAACATGGTGTTCGTTATGGACAATCCATGGCGAGCACAGAAGTCCAGCAACAGAACACCGCTCGAGTTCAGGTCGGGCGGGCCGTTCCTCCCAACCACGCCCCTCCAGGTCTCACTGTCATTGCCCACGTGAGCGTTGAAGTCCCCCAGCAGAACAAGGGAGTCCCCAGGAGGAGCACTCTCCAGTACCCCCTCTAAGGACTCCAAAAAGGGTGGGTAATCTGAACTGTCGTTCGGCCCGTAAGCACAAACGACAGTCAGAACCCGTCCCCCCACCCGTAGGCGGAGGGATGCTACCCTCTCGTTCACCGGGGTAAACCCCAACGTACAGGCGCCGAGATGGGGAGCAACAAGTATGCCCACTCCTGCCCGACGCCTCTCACCTTGGGCAACTCCAGAGTGGAAGTATGTCCAGCCCCTCTCAAGGAGACTGGTTCCAGAACCAGAGCCGTGCGTCGAGGTGAGACCGACTATTTCTAGCCGGAACCTCTCGACCTCACGCACTAGCTCCGGCTCCTTCCCCACCAGAGAGGTGACATTCCACGTCCCAAGAGCCAGTTTCTGCAACCGAGGATCGGACCGCCAGGGTCCCCTCCCTCTGCTGCCACCCATCCCACACTGCACCCGACCCCTTTGGCCCCTCCCACGGGTGGTGGGCCCATGGGAGGGGGGGCCCATGTTTCCTCTTCGGGCTGAGCCCGGCCGGGCTCCATGGGTAAAAGCCCGGCCACCAGACGCTCGCCATCGTGCCCCCCCTCCAGGCCTGGCTCCAGAGTGGGGCCCCGGTGACCCGCGTCCGGGCGAGGGAACACCAAGTCCAAAGTTTTCCTTCATCATTGGGGTCTTTGGGCTGCTCTTTGTCTGGTCCCTCACCTAGGACCTGTCTGCCTTGGGTGACCCTACCAGGGGCATGAAGCCCCAGACAGCATAGCTCCTAGGATCATTGGGACACTCAAACCCCTCCACCACGATAAGGTGGCAGCCCATGGAGGAGCCCATGGAAATTTCTGTTGTTTTCTTTATTTATTGTGGATATTTCAAATGTCTTCCAGTTCCAGTGTTTAAATGTTCATTAAAATTTAAAGTTGATTGATCTTGCATTATTATTATGCCATTACCATTATATTATTTGAAAATGGTCTCAAAATAACAACATTATCATTTATCGCAATATATGCCAGAACTTGTACTTAATAACTAGAAATGCTTATGATTTTTTCTTTCACTAGCTTGTTTTTCTTTTTTAGTAAATACATTTGAGTTTTTCCTGGCAAATGAAATGGTCACAATCATGACGCAGCATTCAGGCAAGCAGAGCAACACCAGAACCGATCCAACAGGCATTCAGCGTTGGGTGCTAAGAGCTAAATAGGGCTGCTTATTCAGGCTACATGAGGGAGAGTGAGCACAGCTAACATAACAAAGAGAAAAAAGCAACAAAACTGTCTTGTGTGTTTGCAAAGATCAGAATAATGCTTATGTGTGAGTGAAAGCATGGTTGGGTTTTTCACAGTGTTGCAGAGAGGCAATCCATCTTCCTCTTACATAAATAGCCCAACTACATATAGTCCAAGGGGAGTAGATACAGTTTCTATGTAAAAAAAAAAGAAAGAAAGAAAGGAAAATCAATTCAAAACAATGGATAAAGCCTGGAGAGGAAGATTAACGTAAGAAGAGAGCAGGTTCAGGTGATTTTATCAAGAAAAAGTGAAAAATTTGTAAGTGTTCTTTGCGACCAGGTCCAGATTCTATAGCTGAGGGACAAAGTGGGACTCTAAGCTAAATTATTCATCCAAGGTTTCATCTGCTGAAATATTTATGGCAGTCAATCCATTGAACATTTCTCCTCGACACGTTATGGGACTTCATTCCTTTTTATAGGGATTTCCAGCAGACATCGATTAAAGACCAGATAAGGAATGCAGGAAAATGGAGGAGAGTAAGGAATGTAAAATTTGGAAAATTCAAAATCAGCGTATTTTCTTTAAATGTGAACATTAAGAATAATAAAACCTGGAGACGGAGTAAAAAACTACTACACACGCAAATATCTCCAAAGTAAAAATCAGATGTTTACTTCATGGCACTTGGTTACCAGAAAACAGACTCATCTCTTAGCAACAGATTAACAACAAATATTGTTATTTTTAAAAACACATAAGATTTCTTCTGCTCTTTTGAAATGCTACTTATCTTAACAAGAATTGTGCAGTTGGTGAATTTGGCAGAAAAGTTAAAATGTTTATTTTTTGTCATTGATGGTAATTATAAAACAGACATTCAACACATAAGCTATTTTGAAATACTGTTTATCTGCTTAGACACGAGAAGTTTACAGTTTGGTAAATGTTGCAAAAGTAAAAATCAGATGTTTACTTCGTGGTACTTAGTTACCAGAAAACAGACTCATCTCTTAGCAACAGATTAACAACAAATATTGTTATTGTTCAAAAAGCATGAGATTTCTTCTGCTCTCTTGAAATGCTACTTATCTTACATTACTTAACAAGAATTGTGCATTTGGTGAATTTTGTCATTGGTGGTAAATATATTACAAAACATTCAACACAAAAATAAAAATCTGATTTATACTTTGTGGCAGTTTGTTCCAAGAAAAAAAACACTCATCTCTTAATACCAAATTAATAAGTAATAATAATAATATATATTATTACTTAGTACATACATATTGATCGATATGTATGTATCTCTATATATAAATTTTTGGGGGGTGCACGCTGTGGTACAAGCCGCATCAACGGTGAAAGGGAGCAGCAGTTATTTTGAGGTGTAGAATAATAGGTGCTTACTATGCATTGCTATGGCAGACCATAATGACACAAGGTAGGAAGGAAGAAGTTAGGATGTGAGGAAGGAAAGGAAGGAAAGAAAAAGCACAAGTTAGGAAGGGAGAAGGGAGGCAAAGCCACAAAGAGGGAAAGAAAAGCATTCAAATATATCTTTACCAAGGGAGAACTGAATTTTGGAGAGTACTGCTCCATTTCCAACATAAAGAGCTCAGCAATAAAAAGAGGATGTGCTAAACTGGATGGCCTGCAGTCAAAATCCTTCACCTATTTATTCAAACAATATTTTATTTATTTGACTGTATGAAGACCAGATCAGAGGGAAGTAGGAGCTTGAAATAAAAAAGACAAACTACACAGAATGATTGAAGCTGGGTGAGTTAATTAATTCACTTATTTAAGAAAACACACACCATCTTACTGAACCTTTTCGTCTGAGTAATCTGCAGCTCTATCTCCACTCTCGAGTTTTATTTTGGTGTGATTTGCTCGCCCAGAGAGACCATTTTTCCCCCCCATTGCAGCCAGAAAGACAATTAACCCTGGCTTAATGAGCAATGCGGGAAAAACAACTGGCAGATTAATATTTCACCAGCTTGTGTTTATTCCCCAAGACGAATGAATCCAGGCCATATTCACTCTGAACAAAAACCCCATCAAAGTTTTTTTTTTTTCTGTTTTACAGAAACAAACGCCAAAACGGAGTCAGGTCAAGCAGCAGACATCTGGGTGATGAACAGAGTGCTTGCTAAACTACGTGATAGCTTGTAATAATGGAAAGCAGAAAGTTGAAATAGAAGGAAATAAGATGAAACACGGCAGATGGGGTTGTTTGACTCTTCAGAGTGTGTGTGAAGGTATTTTTAGAGGCAGGTCTGCCTCTACATTGGAGCTGCACAGCGGGATGTTCGTTTCTAGAACAGCGTGATGGAAATCAAAACTCCGACTGCTGCCTTAGCCAACACCGTGGCCCGTTAACAATGTCTCATTTAAATATCTGTCCTGTCAGAAGACAGCAGTCATCAAAATGTGCCATTTACGAAAGGAGGGACTGAACTGAAAGCTACAGGATGGGTAGCTTTTTAATATCAAACACAGCTTTCATTTTGGCTCCTAAACAACTCCAAAGACTCACTGTACTCCAGTGCGACAGAGAGAAAATGAACCTCAACAATAAACTGTCGCTATAGTCTAAGAATAACACAACGAGAAGGCGAGAAAGTAAGATGACTTCCAATCAAAAGTTTGAAGCTATTAATAAAAAGTCATGCCTGATTATATCTATAGACTGTTGACAAGGCGTTATATTTTTAGGTTTTTATTGTAACTTGTTTGTGGTACATTGTAGAGGCCTGGAGAACAGGAGCTGTATTTGTAGTAACAGGAAACCTGCGGTGACTTTGTGGTGGTGCTGTTGGTTTGAAGCCACAGAACCAAGTTAGTAAGAAGATCTGCAACCCGTTCAGTTGTGTTTGGTATTCAACCCACCAGTCTTAATGTGAACGCATTTGTCAAAGTTAAGATTGACTTCAATTCGCAAACCGATCGCAAAGGGAAAAAAGGATATGTCAACATTGAGCGAGCCTATCAATAATCATTGAATTATCTGCTAACTTTCTTATCTTAGAAAACTATTTCATCTATAGGTTTTCCAAGTTTTTCACTGAAAAAATGTCACACTAAGACTATGCTGGCAGATAGGTTAATTGTTGGATATACTGGGAGACTAATGGAGTCATTTCTTATACTTTTCTATTTAAATTCTGGACTAAATCATGTGACTGCTACTCTGTGTTTAACCAGTCATAAATATGATCTCAGAAAAACAAACAGGGTTATGAAAGAAAAACCTGCGTTGAAAAAGGTTGTTTCCTTCAGCTTGCAAGATGGATTAGTCTTGGCAGTATACGAGTGCATTTCCTTTCTCTTTCTGCTGCTACGCAACCCTTTCATACTTTCTGACAGGTTCTTCATCCATCAGCTTTCTCTCGAGGGAAGGTCAGAACAACCTTCACTCGTTTATTTCATCTCATTTCCCTGCAACCACACGTTTCTTTGAGTCCTCCTGTAACACTTCAATGGCGGCCGCAGAGGTCTCATAAGGACACGGTTAATGACGGCAGCTCAGGCAGAGAGCGCATAAAGAGACTCGGACCTGCACCGTAGTCCGTGTTAAAAACACAATCACAAAAGAAACCTCAAGGCACAAGAGTGGAAAAATCCAAGACGTCTCTAAGGTACAGGAGAGAAGCATGAAGGTCACAAAAGTCGATAAACAACGGAAATGACAGAGGAAAAAAAATGAAATGAATGTGTGAAACGGTGAGATACCTTTGGAGGAAAACAGGAAGAAAAGGTTTTGAGGGGGAAAAAAACAAAATGAATGTGAGAAAAGTATAAGAAGCCAAGATAAGGCAGTATTATGGGTTTCTCTTACTCCTCCATCACAGGGAACTCTGATAGCCGAAATCTGTCAACAGAGATGACAGGGGAGACCAGTTGTCTTAAACACAGCAGTGCATCTTGGTACACACCGCCTGGAAATGTGTATGCGTCGTAGATGAACTCTATATGAATGTGTTTGAGCTACAATAAGCCTGGAAAACCAAACTTTTGTGGGAATCCTACACCAGAGTATTGGCAAAATGTATTCAAATTTCTTAGGGTCTCAACATTTTATGAAGCTACAAACACACCTTCATGAATTTTAGTGGGATTTTATGTGTACAATGTAGTGCACAATCATCAAACAGAAAGATGATTTACTTTTACAAATAAAACTAGAGAATTGCACAACAGAAGCTGGTGAATACAATGTCCCGTTACCTCCTCTATTGATAAAATCTGTCACAGTTACAAAAATTTCAAGATTTAAAAAGACACTTCTGTGCTTTTTTTTTTTTTTTTTCGTTGTTGTTGCAAGACGATGGTGTGAATTATTCTGGGCTTCTGGGTAAGAGTGTGTGCCTGCAATCACGACAAGCCTTTTCACACCTGCTACTTCTTGGAAAGCAACACTGTGACGGATTGTCTCGTTGTCAGTTAGAGAGTGGGGGGGTGTACGCCCAGGGGTGTGTGTGTGTGTGTTTGTTAAGGCTGAGTGTGAGGAAGGACCTGGAGCAGAAAGAGGCCAGAGAACCAGTT
This sequence comes from Xiphophorus hellerii, assembly GCF_003331165.1. NCBI lineage: Eukaryota > Metazoa > Chordata > Actinopteri > Cyprinodontiformes > Poeciliidae > Xiphophorus > Xiphophorus hellerii. The sequence goes on along the minus strand of NC_045688.1, from coordinate 6,889,524 downwards.
AGAGTCCTCTCATAGGAGCGGACCACACAACTACATCAGCCGTCTGTTTTACAACCAGATGGACCAAAACACCCAAGATTCTTGTTACGTAAAGAGCCACACTCCCGATAAGATGCATGAAAAGAGCTTAATTAAACTCTCTACTCCGGTACCTTCTCACAACGGGGAATTAGACATGCATATACTCCCACACAATGGCCCGCTGCTTTTAATTACACTAATACAAGTCAACCAAGCATACAGACAAGGGGGGAGTCATAAAGCATACAGAGAACAAGGAGGGCCGAAACGAGTAAAAAAGAAAAAAAAGCTGCTTGAGAAATGATTAAGGCAGAAACACCGACAGCACCGAGTTAAAAAGCGAACAAAGAGACAAACAGACAAACAAGAACTCTCAAGGCCGAGGGGATCATTGTTGCGTCAATCTGAGCGACGGCTGTGAGAGGCATCACCTGCTGTCACTTCTCCGGCTTCTATCAAACCAATAACAACGTCGCCCTGCTCAGCAGCGGCCGCTACACACCGAGCCGCTCCGTGGAAAACGTCTGGTGAACAGAGCTGAGATCAGAGAAGATTTGAAAGCTGAAAAGTCTCCACTGAATTTGAAAAGACAAGCAGCCTCTCCGCTCTGACGGCATTAAAACTACAACTCTCTTCCAGGAACAACAGTCAACAAGAGATGATGTGTAAGTGTTAACCCTGTGGAGATGCACAAGATTTTGATTTATCTGTATCTTTTTGATAGTATAAACAACGTTACGGTGTTACAAAGATAATTTAGTAAACTATTGGGTGAGTAATATTATTATTAATCAAGATATTGCGTTTTACTCAATCCCTTTAATTCTCCTTGATGAAATACCATTCAGATCTTTCTTCCAAGATTAACAGAACAATAATTAGAAAGAAAAATTTCTTCTATGAACTGGCTTTATAAACAATTAAAACATCCCTTTGACCACAATGATATTCAAGAAATGAAGATTTGACATCTGGGAGACACTTTTAATCTTGTTTTACAAGTGCATTAGATAGAAAAGACATTTGTTAACTCCAATAAGAGATGCGCAGGAAGACACGCCGACAATAATCATTAAGGCAGATGGACTACTAAAGATAATCTCTGTGGTCTCTTGCTCTGCTGGCTCTATTATCCATCATCGGAGGCAGACAGTCCATGATGGTAATTACAGTGACAGGCAGGACTTTCTCTAGAAGTCATATGGCAAAATAATCCATCATCTCCTCACGTCCAACCAAAGACAAGAAGACGACGAGTCTGAATAAATTTATGGGGATGATTGAAAGTTGCGGCTGCTTCAAGTGACATTTTTGTGTGATCACTACTTTAGTGAGAAGGAAACAAAATCCCTGGTGTTGAATAGATGATAATAAAAGTAGATCTTGATCTAATTAAAACATAAATTTATATTAGCAGAAATTAGTGTTCTATATAAATTATAACATTCTAATAACTATAGTTTAGTTTTTCAGTATGGGGAAAAAAACTAACGCTTTTTGAACATCAAAATGTAGTTATAGATTCTGAAATTAAATGAAAATGTGTCTATTTTACACATAAGAAGGTGAAAGGTGTGGTGTGCATTTGTATTCAGCTGCCATAAATAAAACTAATTCTTTCCATTTGTAAATAAAGTCCGTGTGTTAAGAATTTTATGAATCCAGCTGTTCAGTGAAAATTGGTATTAGAATAATGTGCTAGCGACCATAAAATGCATTAATTGATGCAAGTAGCGTACTAAAACAATTTATTATGGTCAGCTCATTTCCAGAGTCTCTCATCTCACCAGTAGCTCTCAGCTCTGGGTGATGTCACGACATGATTGGCCCAAACTGCAGCAGCATCCACTGCTATCAGCTGAAACATCAACCCACACACACACACACAAGCACATGTCAGCTCCCACACATACGGCATCAGGAGTTATCTTCAAACATAAACCCTCATCGATCAGAAGTGCTCTCCCATGGGAATTACATCACTGCTCAGCAAATAGCCAATCAGAGGCGGGCTGAGATCAGCCGCTCCGTGACCCCATCCGATGTAAGAGTAAAGGCAGCAACAATCAGGCTCACACCAACTCCAGTCACATCACAAGGTGGTACTGAGGCAATGTTTGCAATCAATCTTTAGATATATAACTGCAAAACGATGCACTGCTTCATTACAGTGGCGATACAAAAGAAAAGCAGCTAAACTGAGCCTCATTTTCTTCTGATTGTTTGGTTAAAGTGCTATTTTAAGGCCTGCTAGATTGGCAGACAGGATTGCCTTCCTCCATCTGCTCCCTTACGCCAACTCCAGCTCCAAGTGTCAGATGTTTAGTTATTTCTCTGCCTTCCTTAGCAATAATCGTTCTTGCAATAAATGCAGACTTATCTGTGAACTGCTGGGAGGCTTACTGAATTGGCTGTGGCAGCCAGTCGAGCTGCCAGAGTGACTGCGAGTGTCGCCTCAAAAGCAAGCCGGACGTTCATGATTCAAAACGATCTAGTTGGTGTCATATCAGCCGAATAATACATTCAACACTTCCAAAATGTAATGGTTTTTGCTATTACCAAATTCTCTAAATCATGTTTTTTTATGTTGTATTTTATCAATATTTTGAATGTCAGCAGTATTCTGCACAAATGAGTAGGAGACACTTCCAACAATGTGGATTCTTTGTCTCTCCTCTCATCCTCCAGATTTTGTAACCTTGATTTCAAAATGAATTACAAACTTGAATTTGGACAGATGACTTTGGACCACCTAGTTCTTTTTCTTCATATCCCAGATATGTTTGATTCTGAGTGTAGCGGCTCTTGATGAACCGATTCAAGTCTTAGTTTAGTTGTGAAGATCTCCAAAGTTCTTACACACATTTTGCTTTAAAATCTTCTCAAGGCTGCATTAATCCATGTTGCTGGTACACAATTTGCTACCACACTTTTTCCTTTATCAATGAACCTTCTATGAACAGAGTTGAATACAGCATTCTTTAGCAACAATCTTTTGTGGCCTCCCCTCCTTGTGAAGGGTGTCAATTACCATTTTCTGGTCATCTGTTCAGTCAACAGTCTTCCCCATGATTGTGTATCCAACTGAGCTATATTGTGTTTAACTAACGCCCACATGTTTAATAGGATAACTGAGAGAAACTTGATTTTCAGAAGAGAAAAATATGTTCTCTACTGTGAACTCCACATAAATCTTGTGTTTGCGTTAGTGTACCTTGATGTAGCCTCCGGTAGAAACGAGCACAGAGTTGCTTGGGGAGAAGTGCAGATCAGTCACCCAACCTCCATGTACAGAATCAGTGGCGTCTTTACTTTCCTGGGAACAAACCTTCAGTAAAGAGCCTTCTTTAACACTCCAGATCTGTGGCAAAAAAGAAACAACTCCATCATACATCTGATGAAAATCCATTATCCACTATTGTAAGACAAGCAGTTCTCTCCATTATTGGCAGCATGACTGAACACTTAGCAAGTGCAAAAAACATTTCAGTCAGATCCTGAAATTCTTGTTGACTTCTCATGTTTTTTAAGAACATAAAACATCTTTATTACATACTGAAGAATCCATTTGTTCCCGTTTCAAACAGGTGGATCAGAAATATACAGATAACTAGTCATTGTTTCCCCACTTTTACTCCGCCAGAGGAATTATTTTCCAATTGTTTACAATTATGTGAGCACGTGTCGCATTTAAATAGCTCATTGATCCCAAGCTGCAGGCAAACGGAGAATTGATCCTGATGGCACTTTTCCACGACTGTATTAACAGAACCTTTATCAGCAGTAACTAAACCCGACAAAAGTGCAGAGAATCAAACATCAGGAATCCAGGAAGTATCTAGGAATCTTAATTTTTTGTTTTTTTAATTTGCAACTTATGAGTTTTGATCTGACATGTGAATGTGTATAAAATCTTCTTCTAATTTATTTTGATCCAAGGTTCCCCCCAGAAAACTTGCTAAGCCCGGTGGTTGGGTGGAGTCATTCATCCAGTGTTTTTGAGTTAAAAAATGTTTAAAGTTGACAGGAAATTTGAAAATATCACTTGATAATTATGTGCTATTGAAAGATTGAAAGATTAATACATGAACACCAAGTATAAAGCCTTAAAAAAGGTTAAGATTTTAAAAAGACTTAAAAAATATTAAAAAAGCAATGCTAAGCCTGGTCGGAGCACAATAAAGCCTGCTGGCCCGCCAGGCTTATAATACACTGGGGGAAACCCTGTGATCATCTTAAAGGAAATTGGTTGCTTTTTACTTTTTTCCCCAAACACTCACACTTGATCCTTTTCAGAAGTATAATTGTTGCAGTGTAATATATCTGCATGCATGATGCCCTGGATAAGTCCATTCTTCATAAACTAACTCCAACAACATCAGATATCAGTAAATTTAAGAATTACATAACAGTTTAACAAATCATAAACTGTTTTCTAAAGAATCAAATCCTTTAGGTGCCTATATTCTCAATGGTTGTCAAGAGCATTTAAATGATCTTTTTGTGCTTCGAGCTACAAACTTCAGACTGTTTTAAAGAATCTGAGTTCATTTTAGAAGAGTCCAGTTCAGGTTTTGAAGCAGATATGACTAAATGCACTCCAGATTTAATTAAAAGCAAATGAAATAGCTCTTACAGGTAAAACCACAAGCTACAAATCAGATTCAAACTTCAGGGTCATTAGCATGTTGTGATGTGCCACCATAGTTTGTGTAGGACAGAGGAGGACACACACTCCCCCCTCGTTGGACAGGGAAAGAAGAAAAAAAGACAATAGAAAAATCTTTCAGCGCAAAACAGTTGCCGCCCTTCAGCAGGATGCCGCCAAGGGTAGGAAGTCATACTGCACTGCACATCTTTGACACAAACACATTGCATATATTCTGTATTTTGGCCACAGAAACAAGTGGAGATTTCAATGAATTTCTTGCAATTAGATTGAATTGAATGGGTCACTTTAAAACAGTAAAACTTTTAAACTCTCCACCTGCCACTGCAGCATTTTCTGTTCTAGCTCTCATTATTTTAGACTACTTAATTCAACTTTGTGTGATTTTTATTTCTTCTTTTTTTTTGCACATGAACTTCAGGTTTGCATAGCCTTAGAGATCCAATTTGATCTCTCCGTCTCCTCCCACCAGGAATCGTCTCCTCCTCCTCAGGCTCTCCCTCAACTTCCCAGTTTACACCTCAGCCTGCTGTCTTTCATCTCAATCCCTCCTCACATGCATGAACTGCAGTAATCATGATGTATTAGTAAGCACTTACTCTAAATGAGTGACGACATGTAATTAGAGAATGATTTCTGGGAATAAATGTTGACGGCTCCAATTACTTTTTGTATTCTGAACAGGAAATTAGATGGTTTGAGGCGCTGTCGCTGTATTCAGTCTGCAATGTGTGATAAAAAAACCCTGCTGCAATCCCTTTAATTTACCACAATACAAACTGCTAAAGCAAAATGGATGGCTGGATTTCATGAGTACGCACTCGGATCTCTCCGTTGTCATCTCCCGTAGCGAGGCGTTTGCTGTCCCAGGAGAAACGGCAGCTTCGGACGCAGTCTTGGTGACCTCTCAGGGTGAAAACACACTGCCAGGATTCGCAGCTCCACAACTAAACATGGGGTGAAAAGCAAAATTATGCAGAGAAAATAACTCTTTCAGATTTGATTAAAACCTAGTCTACATAAAAACATGCATTTAGTAGAACTGAAATGAGTTACAAAGTTCTACATACTCGTGACAACCTGAACTGAGATTAAAACTCTTTTGTTTTACAAAAATGCAAAAGAAAATACAAAAGAAAGAGGACTCAGAAGGTAAACTGTGTCCCATCTGCACTGCATAAACATAAGCATAGCAGCGTTTACTCATATAGTAGCAGTCTTCGCCCTGATAAATCTTCCACAACTTGCTTTACGGTGCTACAGCTCCTTTGTTTCAAATTTCTTTCCCGTCACCAGTTCCTTTTCTACCTCCTTCACCATCACATTGTGTTACATAATAAATAACTGAACCTCTAATTATGCACTTCATTTGGCAGGCATAACTGCAAGAAAAAAACCTGGGAAAATGGTTTAGGAAAAAGAGTAAGGATGGAAAAAGAGCACAACAGAGCACTTTGTGATGCTTCTGAAAGACTTGAAAAGGCAACACTTTCTGGTTTGACCTCAGGACAGATGGAAACCAGGGACATTGGTGGTTGTGTTGTTTGTTTCTGTGAGCCAGAAAAGCCCCGACTCGGGCTGGAGAACAAGGACTCTGTGGCTGGCTGCTGACCAGCCCGATAAACACACACACCTTAATTATGATCGCTGCCAAATCCGTAAAAACACACACTTGCTGTGAGAATCCAGGTTGGCGGGTAACCAAACCCAAATTCCCACGTGAAACTTGGTAGCAGCGGCTCCTGATTGAGTTATTTAACAAAAGGTAGAGGGATCGTGTTGGATTTGGTTTTGGTGCCATAACAAAAATGGTTGAAAACAAGGATTGCATAACGGATGGAGACCCTGAAGCAGCAGCTATAATCCACTGCTGGACAGTGATTCATGAGGAGAATAAACCACTTTTGCAGAACATGTTGTGTTCTGCAACTAGCAGTTATTTTAGTAATTGATAATTGGATAAAGAAATTGGCACATTTTGATGACTTTTCATTTAACCACTTAAAAGTTTTTATACAATATAAAAAAATCACTAGAAATGTAAAGAAACAATTCAATTCCTCTTTTAAAATCAGAAAATAAGCATTTTATTCCCTACAAAGCAATAACAGCATTCCTTTAGTGTACTCTAACAATTATACAAAAAATTTTTAGGGCTAATCTGTTGTTTTTAGATTAGCAGATTAATAACTGGATTTTAAAAGGTTCTTAACAGATGTTTTTTTTAATTTACAGAATTATAATCAGGTGAGGTTAAAACTACGGCAGATCTGGGTTGAACATATTTACAGAAGACTTTTTTTTATCTTAAATGCTAAACTTATTTATTTTTTGTAAAGTTTTGGCTTGATTATTGCTCTGGCTGTGTTGTTCTTTCAGCACATAGCCTTTTTTGAACCTGTATATTCTAATTAACAATTAATCGATTACTAAATTAGATGACGATTATTTCAACAATAAATTCTTGACAATTAATTCGATTGTTTCATCCCTATGTGGCAGTTTAATTTTATGTAATTTGAAATGTATTGGAGCTGTTTGCTTTGTAAAGTGACATGACATTGGTTTTAATTTGACTCTATATACAAATAAACAAAATTGAAATGAAATTTGAAGAAAAGTGGATCTCTCCCAGCTTTATAAGTCAAAGTCAGCCCAAAGTCAGGCAGAGTGGTGTTGTTGCACGGCAACCTGGCAAACGTTACATCCAGAGAGGGTGGTGGGCTGCAGGGCTGCTTGGCTAGCAGGACCTTGAGTCACATTCGGACGTAGAAGGACAGGCTAACCTGCAGCTAACTCACCAGGCCTGCAGCCATCTGATGCTAGTCTCAAGTCTCCCGCCTTCCTGCATGAGAATTTTTTTTTTACCCTCGAACTTCACTTGAAGCAACACATTAATGCAAACACCCCTTGAGAAAACAGAGGGCTTTGAGAAAAGATGTGGATGTGCAATAGGTCACGCTGTCACCCCGGGGCAGAAATAGATGCGTCTCATCTCCTGTGTGTGTGGGGGGGTGTGTGTATGTGTGTTTGTTGGTGTTGGACCTTAGTGGTCTTGTCAGCAGAGGTGGTCGCAAAGAGACATCTGTCTGGCGAGACGTGACAGGACAGAATGGCTCCCTGATGAGCTTTGATGTCCTGCAGTTTCTCTCCGCTCTCAATGTCCCACACCTGGTAGAGAGCAGAAGGAGGACAGATTATTTATGGTCGGGTGTTACGTTGCTGTTAAATGTAGTGTGTTCCTGTGTGTCACTTTCACCTTCACAGTTCCATCAAAGGACCAGGAGAGCAGTCTCGAGTCATTTGCTGAGTCGGAGAGCAAAGAGAAGCATCGAACTTGCTCCTTGTGACCCTGAAGTACTTTACACTCGCCTGATTTCCACTTCCACACCTACACAGAGTAAGAAGGAGAGCGTTCTGTCAGTAGCAGCTTCCTCCTGCTTCGGATCAAACCTACATGTCTGATATCAGGACAGCTTTAGTAACTTTTGATAAGTGATTACTAAATTATAAAAAGGGTGTTCAATTATCACAATATCAAAAAATTGAATAAACACAAAGAGGTTATTATTGTGACTGCTTTTTTTTCTAGTACTTGAGGTTGCTTTTTGGTATCAACTTAGTTCTTTTTTGCTCAAAGTAGAGGTGAGTGATGCAAACTTGAAGCTTATCAAGATATTTAGTGGTCTTATTGTCAAAAGCACAAATACTGCTTTTGACAAACATTCCCATTTGTGATATGCTTCTTTAGGACACCAATCACATAAGGAGGTGTAGTTAGCATCACTAAACTGCACACAGTAACTACATTTGAACATATTTACATATTTATTGATACCCTCGCTGAACATACTGTTTTGGGGGGCTTTAAACGCCATTAGTTGGACTATATCATGACAACAGTAAATTAAAATTCTTATGATGAGAAATTTATCCTGAAAAATGATAAACGGCACGATAAATGCTGACCCCTAGTAGAAATAAATGCTGAGCCTGGAATTATCTGATATTTCTACATTCTAGGTAAATGTTTGAAAATGAGTGGATAGATGCGCAGCTGCACCTTTAGAAGTGAAGAATGTCTGGAATCGCAGATATTTGTACATTTAGTAAATAGTCAAAAACATCATATTTATTAGGACTTTAGAAACCAGTAAAAATTATGGAGATAATTCTGCTTTGTGATATATTTTTTTACTACAGAACCGTTTTCACTGTTGTGACTCTTCTAAATAAAACTTTTCACACGTATCGTGTGCAGATAATTAATATTTATGAAGGAGACTGAAGCATTTTTTCCAACTATAGAATTAGATTAGTACCTTAGGCCCAAAAGTCAAAAGTAAATACAAAATGCATGTGTGGAGTGAAAACTCTGGGCCTGCTGATCCAGATCGGCTCTATTATGGACGCAGGTACTGTACATAAATCAGCACAAACTGGGAGGCTGAACTGGGAAACCGATAGAGGCAACCATCAATCACATCCTGCTGCACGGTGTTGCCTTTTCCCCTTCTTTATTGGTCTGAAGGTTAAAATCCATCATCAAACAACATCCGTTCCATTTACATTCACTTTGCGTTTGCATTTCCATTTAAATACACACTTCCATTTCCTCACAAGCACATGTCAGGCAGCATGAATCTGAATATTTTCTGAATAACCAGCGGACGGGCTGAGAATAGCGATGCGGCAGGCGGCAGCCGGATGAATACAAAATGAGAGCGCCGTGTTGAACGGAGCGCTGCAGTGGACGGCGTCCGTGGACCAAACCCAAGGATGGCGAGGAAAAGAAAAAGAGGGAATGAGAGAGAAACAGCGAAAGAGAAAATAAACAACGGAGCATGAATGGTGAGGTCAACAGAGCGGAACAGCCTCATATATACACACATACATATACGCCGTACATATACAAGCAGAGGCAGTTGCTTGTGGTCAACAGAGGAAGAAGAGGAGATAAAGAACTGAGAGGCACAGCGGAGGAGGGATGAAGAATGGAAAGGTCAAGAGGTCAACGGAGAGTTTAACAGGTTAAAAACACCAGAGACCCAAACACTGCTGATGAATGATTCAGTGCAGCAGGTACTTTAGTCAAGGTGAGGGATCGGCATGGAGGCGGAAAAATTAATCAATATCCAGGAAGAAAAATGGGAAGCAGGTTAGGAGAGAAGGAGAACAAATGTCCCATTAAACTGAGAGGAAATAAAAGTGAGGGACGGGAGAGGGAAGAGACAATTAGTTGGCACAACAAAATATAAGAACCAGAAAGAGGAGGAGAAAGAGGAGAGAAGTATAACCTACCCTGATGGTGGTGTCCTCGGATGAGGTGATGAGAGTTTGTCCGTTCTGGCAGAACTGGCAGTGGAGCACGGTCTTGGTGTGTCCCAGCAGAGTGGCTAAAAGCTTCCCTGAGGGCAGCGCCAACACCTACACAGAGCAAACACGGAAACATGAGCAGCTCAAAGAATCAAATAAAGTCAGCACACAACATGCTGCGATTTGGATGTGTATTTAGGAAGGAGAGAAGGAAGGTGCAGCCCGAGGTTTTATGATGGACAGCTGGACGGTAAAAAACGCATCCAAATATAAGGCTTTAATATCAGTCAATGACAATAATTATTGATGATTTTTATGTTTAAAATATCTGAAATAATGCCAAACTCGTCATGTGGCATTTTATCGACCATTTCTCTTGAGCTTTTGGGCTCCTTTTTTCCTTCCACTACAAGCCGACGTTTTCATTTTCAAGCAGTTATGAGGAGCAGTGTCAAAACCTTAATCCTTAAACTGGTTGTTGCTAGGTAACCAAAGAGCGAGTGAGTTAGTTGATGCCATCCACATTGCTTAGCCGGCCACAAGAGCTTGAATGGAGGTTGAGAAAAAATACCCAGCATGTAGGACAGCCTGAAAGTCATAGGTTACATAGCTTGAAGCATATCAGATGGTCAAAAAAGCCTCTTCAGCGGCAGAATCGCTAGTTCACTTCAGGACTCAGTGGACCTTCGCTGAATGTCATTCCAATGACCTATTTTCAAACAGCTATTTCCCTTTCTAACTGTGATCATAACTTCTCAGTTTTAACTAATAATCAATCGCTCAAAATAACAAAAATCAAGTGTAGCACAACACCTGTGAGTCTTGGAGACCTAAGAAAAGCTGAGCAGCGTTACAACATTTGGGATTTTAGCGTGTTCTAGAACAGTCAGAGCTCAGATGAGAACATGTTGAAATGTCTGAGCAGACAGAGCCTGAGGCTACCAAGTTCGCCAAACGTCAAGAACTGGGCTGCAAGCTGCACAGGCCGTGCGAGGAAGCTGTGGGACATTTTATACATCTTAGTTGAGGTGGAAGAAAGAATGCAACCTAATAAGAAAGGATTTTACAAACTAAATGTAAAAACATTCATTCTGATTTTGTCAATTTGAAAGATAAAACTTTAGTGTGTTCTCCTGGGAGGTGAATAAAAATCTGAAAAGTGTGGCCTGCATTTGCATTCAGCTCCATAAGTGAATACTTTGTAGGAGAACATACAGTATATCCCCAATATCTAGAAACTCAGTTATTTCATTTAAGACTCCAGGAAATGTGTTTGTTGACATGAAGAGGACTAGATTTAGGGTTGGACTTTGACTGGGCCATTTCAACGCATTAATATAATTCTATTGAAACTGTTGCATTGTAGCTCTGACTTTATGTTAAAGGTAATAGTCTTCCTGAAAGATCCATTGCTAATTAGCTGACTTATGAAGCCAACTGGTTGAACTGGATTTTATTTAGCAAAAATAAAAAGTGCTGTGCAACACTAACCAGAATTTTATTTACTTTCCAAAATCAAAGTATGTGCAATTTTGGATGATCAAAGAATGAACCAACGGTTATTATAATCCCTTTGCTATTGTTAATATTCTAAAGAAGCAAACAGTCATTTCTATTCTGTCTTCACCGTTCAATACCTGCACCCTGCCTGTGCACTGAGCTACAGCCAGCAACACCTCCCTGCAGGAGGTCAGCAGTTGACGGATCCTGCAGCCAATCGTCCTCAGCACCCGACTAGCTGTCAGCCCTGACACCTGCCACACAACACAAACACGCACAAACACATGGTGTATTCCTACGTACCGGAAGCGCACAGGCAGACTGTTCTCTGCCCCACATTTTTCACTAAAAGGCAGTCGCTTTTGTGCTTTAGAGGAGCAACCTGACATCTGACAATGTCACGAGGAGATGTTGCTAATTTTCCTCTGGATGCACTGGGGAGAAATGCATTGCAGTGATTTGTGGCTGCGGGGCTTTATCACAGGGCGCCACCTGGTGTTAGCAGAGGAGTAGAAGCAGAAATATGCTGGATATCTCTCCTGGTAGATGTAGGCAAGTTTGAGTGATTTTCCAAGTCAGAGTAGCAGAAAAAAGTAAAGTATGAAATACAAAAGTGCTTCAGTTTCAAAATGCTGAGGTTGCCAATAAAGGATGTTGTTTCAAGTCTTTTTTTGCACATCTTTCGATGCATGTACTTGATTCCAAAAGTTGCCCTGCATCTATTTTTGCAGCTGCAGGTCCTAATCCCTTAATGGAACTTTAAAGTTTTGTCTAAAAATATTCACTTTTCTTTTTTTTTTCTTGCAGAAAAATGGTTCTCACCCCTCTAAGTTCAAGAGATCAACCCATCTGTGCTGCTGTTTTATTAATTGCTCCATTAATTATCTCTTAAGTCAGGAGACAGGAGAAAAGGCTCTGGAAGGTCCAGAGAGGAAGAGTAATTAAAATGCTTAACTTCTCCAGGACTTCTACGCCACTATGCTGCAGTCCCAGGAGACTCCAGTTTTATTGGAGAGAGATAACTTTGAGGGGAAGTCCAAATGGGGAAAAACAAATAAAACAAAGTGACAAAGAACCCCGGGATATCAATCTCTGCCTACAATATTCTCTACACCAAGTGGGGCAACAAGACGACTAAGATCTGCAGGAAGCAAAAAAGAAAACAAAGGGTATAATAGAGCAGGATTAGAAATCAGACAAGACAGTGCTGTAAAAAACTAAGTTCCTCCTAAACTTAATAACAGAAACATCTTCCATCAAGCGTTTGAGCCTGATTTTACTTTGATGTTTGAATTAATTGTTTTTATTCAGCCACATTGGGGAGTTTTTATGAATTACCAGCTTAAGATTTAGGTCAATGCTTTGACTAGGTCATTTCAAATCTCCATTTATTTGAGCCATAGACAGGTGGACTTGCTGGTGTGCCTTCAATCACTTTCCTGCTGCATAACTGAAGAAAGCCTGAGCTTAGGGTCAGGAACTTACAGCCAAACAGGAAAAGACTCTTCAGGATTTTCATCAAACCATCACAATACTACAACCATGTTTGATTTTTGGTAAGATGTCTTTCTTTTCCTTAATGCAGTTTTTTTAATTAACAAAATGCCTTTGCATTCCTTTTGTGTTCAGCGATTTTTAACTCTAAACCTTCCCAAATTATAAAAATATAAACTCTCACCCTATCTGAGCTAAGTGAGGCCTGATGTAGATGTTGTTCTGGGATATTTGGAGAATTTCTGGATGACCTGTTGATGTTTTCTTGGAGTAATTTTGGTAAACCGGACACTCCCAGGAAGGTTCCCCACTTCTCCATTTTTTACATCTATTTAGGGACAACAGCTCTCTCTGATTTACAAAAGTTACTTAGTAACTCTTTCCAGACTGATGTCACTGACTATTGTTGATTTTCTTTCAATTGGTGAGTGAAGTGTTGTTTTTCCCCTCACATAAGGGCATGTTGGTTGACATAGCTTTCAGCCAGTTAATAAATAAAATAATCTTTTACAAACTGCAACCAGACACGATGTTCTCTGGTCATTTTTGTCTGATATTAAAATTTGTTTAACCTGAAACACAAAGGTGTGACAGAAAAAACTCTATAGGACTGTATGTTATCAGAAAACACTATTTAACACAGCTTACAAAAGCAAAAACATCTGTATTGGCTGTCATAAGTCCAGAGAAGTATTACAGTTTCAAAATACACACATCAAAACTAGAGCCGTTTATTTATTCTGATATTTGATGTCAAATCAGCTAAATCAGTTCAACTAATGTCAAACATAAATGATCAGTTTTACCATTTTAATTTTGTGGTTTTGGATGAAGAAAGTGAAGAGATAATGTAAGAAGATTCTTCATTTGAATAAAAATGTAGAATCTTCATTTTTCCTTTTTATTCAAATGGATTCCAGTTTATCTTGTGTTTTTTACCTGCACATTTCCATTCTCTTGTCCCAGAACCACTGCAGATGAATTCCTGCACATACATGTAGACCGGATTCTGAAGGGCAGCTCCTGCGACTGGAACAGCACCGATCCTGTTCTGCCATCACGCACCTGTGATAAAAACACACAAAACAAGGGGATAAAACCGTATCATCCTACAGTTCAGCTTCAGTTTCATTGAGAAACCAGCTTTCCTAACAACTCACCTGGAGTCTGTTGCAGTTGTCTGCAGCCGACACGACGATTTCCTCACCATTAAAGAGAACGTCCGAATCTCTCTTCAGGCTGACAGCCGAGGACGTGTGGACCTTCTCGGTCTCCCATAACTGCAACACGTGACAAGCAAGAAATGTGAACCTCCACTCTGCTATATATACATTTATGTGTCATTATATTTGTCCAGTGTATTTAAATAAAGCTGAATTGATCCAACAGATAATAAAAAAAAGATAAAAGTTTTAAGCCACTTTTAAAGAATAAATACAAAACTTCACAATTTATGGCAGATATTTCTACCAAAGAAAAAACACAGAAAGGAAGCAAAAACTGCTCAAAATAAACCCTGGCTAATAGCAGTTTTGTTTTACCAGACATTTGTCATGATTTTGTGCTTCTTTATTTATGGTTTAAATGTGACCTGGTGTCAAAAAATTAAGCCAGAGAGCTGTTACTTGTGAGGTTTGTTTTCTTCCTCCTCCACTGGTGGGTTCAGAGCTGCAGCTCTTACCCAGGGTCATTCTGACCACAAGAGGCTCAAATCCACTCTCAGGTGGTTCTGACCCGTTACACAACCTCAATCTTTGTCTAGCCCTGCGGTTTGGAAGTTGCAGATTTCCCAGATTACATCTGACAGACTTGAATAAATGTCACCACATGCTGTTCATATCAATATTAAAAACAGTTTTTTATGTTTTTCTGTTATTAAAATCTAAAATACACCCAGCATAGCAGTTCCTTATCTTGTATGTCCAAGTTGGCCAAACTGTGAGATATCAGCAACTGGAGGAACATCCGACTTCTGTAACAGCATAAAATCGCATCACACAGATGAAAACTCTCACCCTGATTGTCTGGTCGTCGGAGCAGGACAGCAGCTGAGAGCCGTCTTTAGAGAACTGGACCTGCTGGACCCAGCTCAGGTGGCCGCTGCAGTCCGCCCGCTTCTTCTTTTCTTCAAGATCCCACAGCTTAAAAGAAACCACATAGAAACAAATAACAGCTTTAACCACACTTTGAAATTAAACTATTTAAACTACATTTGAAATGCAAAAGATTTACATTGCTCTCCACACTGACTGGCACTTATGGGAAAAATGTGGAAAAAGGTATAAATTGGGATTGCTTAGCAACAAATGCACTCATATCTATCGGTAGGAAATCCTGCTTTAATTTATTTATTTTAAAGTCTTTCTACACATCTTCTGAGGTGCCTCTAAATATGGAGGACACTGCAAAATATTCCCCTCGTTTCAGAAGAAATTACAGGAAACCAAGTACTAGAATAGCTAGATAAATGAGTACCTCAATGGCATAATTTGAGAATGCTAATGCCAGCAGGTTACTGGCAGGACAGGCGTGACAGTATTGCACCGTGCTCAGACGATTCGTCTTGATATCCAGCAACATGTCCGACGTCTGGACGTCAAACACCTAAGAAACAGGAATTTCAAGGCATAAAGACACACGTATATTGTGTAGAGCTTGTTATATTTAAAAAGATGTAAAACAAATCAAAAACGGCAAAACTTTGCGGATGCAAAACAAGAGCAGGAAAGACAGAACAGAAAGTGGCTTTTAACTAATTATCAGACACATTTGACCGGTTTCATTGAATAATAATCAGCATGTGGTCATTCATCCTGACTTGCATTCAAAATTTCTCATTTTCCTGTATTAATGCTCACCAAGGCAGCATTTCTGGCGGCACATATGATGCGTTTGCCGTCTGCGGTCCAGGTGCTGCACTTCACAAGAACGTCCTCATCATCGCTTTCTGACAAGAAGCTCTTCACATCGATCGTCTTCCACTCGTTGGCTGCAGACACCTGGAACAGCTGTGTGAACACAAAGACAAAAACAACAAAGTTATAATATCAAGCATGTTATTTATTAAGGGTGATTATGGTAAAATGATCACAACACGATCAACCATAAGTCAGTCCAGATTTAAAATATGTTCATTTAAAGATATTTCTATTTGGCACAGATTTTGTTTTACTGGATTTAAAATTTCTGCAGGGAGAAACTTTGTTGTTAACACGCCTACAAACGTTTAGGTTTTAAATAAAGCAACAACTGAAGTCATGAATGTATTTATCTAAATTTGACTGAAAGTCACCTTAACGGTGCCGTCATTGGAGGAAGTGGACAAATAAGCATCATCAGGAGAGAAACAGCAGTGGTTCACCGGCTCAAAGTGACCAAACATGGTGTTCTGGGACGATGGCTTGTTCAGATTCCAAAGCTAAAGAAACAGAAATAATACACAATGTGACAAATACTGACAAAGTGAAGAGGAATGTAGAGAAAAGCCAAGCTATTTCTCACCTTGACATTTAAGATGCTGTCGTTGGAGCATGTGGCCAGTAGAAGGCGCTGTGACATGTTGGTGAACTCGCAGTGGTTCACCTGCTCTTCATGCTCCTCTTCAAAGATCCTCAGTAGTTTGCCTTGCTGGATGTTCCACACCTGCAGGATAAAATATCACTTTTAAATAGAAAAGCGTAGCATTTTCCATCTGTAAGTTAGACATTAAGTTGCTTTTATTCATTAGCTGCTGTGATTAGCAGCTAATGCTCACCTTGACTTTCCGGTCACTTGAGCAGGTTGCTAGAAGATGGTCATCAGGGGAGAAGGCGCAGCAGAGAACTTCTTCATCGTGAGCCTGGATCTCTATCAGCTTCTCACCTGAGGTACTTTTAAATACCTGAGAGAAGAGTTCACTGATTAAAATCGAAAAAATCAAAACGACAGAAATTAGATTTATTTGGTACATTACTGAATCAGAAACACATCTAATTTTAAAATCAGACTTAGCAATTAATTAAAAAAGTGACTCAATGTACAAAACTTAAAGGGATGTTTACAAATGGATTAATGCTGAAGATCTGTAATCAAAAATTTAAAATATCTACATTTTTAGTTTAAAACATGGCTTCATATAAATTGAGATAAAGGGAAAAAAACTAAACTGAAAAAACATATACGGTACTAATATTTCACATTAAGGAAAAAGGGTTAAAATAGGTAACAGACATATGAACATGTTAAATAAATATACAAGTAACCAATAGTACAATGTATGTGGTTACATAAATAAGTATACAACAATTACAAAAAAAACATTTGAAGAATTTTAAACATATATAATATATATTAAAAGGAAATATTATGAAATCAATAAATCAAGAATTAAAGATAACTTATCTAAAATGACAGAAATAACTGAAAAACAGAAAGAAGCAAAGAAAGACTGAGATAAATAAATACAAAGAAAAACACATATATAAATAAAATGCTAAATAATATAGTTATTTTATTTGACAATATTTATAAGCAATTAGTTTTCTTTGCCTTTCTGGTTGTAATATTGTTCCAGATACCTTCAGGGTTTTGCTGGCTCCACAAGAAGCGATTTTGGTTCCATCGTGGGAGAAGCAGGCGGAGTAGATGGAGCCCAGGTGAGGGTGGATCACCAAACGGGACAGATTTTCTATGCTTCTCTTATTTCTGTAAAGACATACACAAATACACTCAAAAACACTGAATGGAAGATTATGATAAGTATTTTTCTATAATGAATAATTTCTTAAAGTCATTAAGTACAATACAATTGAAGAGCTACAAAATAATTGCTCCCACTCCAGCTTGACTAAGCCAAAATTAGAATTTTGCCTTAAAAATGAAACTGTTTTCATACATTAATTCAAAGTACAGCTTCCCAGCGTTGGCCGGGTGCAGCGCCTGCTCCCGAGCCTGTCTGTAGACCGCGGAGGAGTGCGGCTGAGACAGAGCGAGCTGCACGACGTCGGGGAACGGACGCTGCTCTAGGTGGTGGCCGTTCAGCGACAGAAACTCCTGGAACTGGCTGCAAACTTCACTGTTCTGGGTGGGAACAGAGCAAAACATGCAGAAAAACTCCCAACTGCCACAAAGACAGCACCTAAATTCGACGTGTTTCACTGACCTCTTTGTCCAGAATGGGTCCGTACTCCATATAGTCGTTGATGAGGGGCGCTGGACCCATTACCTTCGCCTTCATCCTGACCCAGTCCAGCGAGAATATGAGCGAATACAACTCCTACCCAGAAGGACAACAGAAGACATGGTGAAGACAAGGTGAACTTGTCTAACTGAATGGACATGCTGAAACGGAGTTGAGTTTCACCTGGAACATCTGAGCTTTGGCCAAGTGATAGGTGAGAAATCTGATCCAATAAAGACGACCCTCGTCTCCAGAGGTGGGAGCAGCCTCTCTGTAGTGATGGTTGTACTGGTTCACCATCTTACTGTGAAGACTCTGAAATGTGTCAAGATATTATTGATTAACAATAAACCTGAAATTGTTGTCCAGTTGTATTTATTTTAGATATAACAAAGGATCAGGCAACATGGCGTCTACTCGTTTTTTGATAATCAGAGTTATTTAGAGTTGGCATGTTAAGATACAAAAGAAAGGGGCCAAACCTCTATCTGATCTCGGTTCTGCTCCACCAGGAAGTCCAACTGGAGGTCGTGAAGGTAGTACAGGTTCAGTCTACTGTTGTTGTCTACAAAAAGCAGGGATTTGTTGACAAACTCTTGGAGAATGTCTTCCACTTCCTCTGGCTCCAAATCCCACAAAACACACAATATCTACAAGAAAAGAAAGAGGAGTCGTTTATGTTTTTTTTATTATTATTTTTGATCTAGATCATAAAATAGTCAAGTTACTTTTCAAGACACCAGTAAGTAAAGGACAATACTGGAAGATGAAGGAAAGGAAACTTATAGCCTCTCCTATGAATTTTTGTCAAAGTCATAAAATTCAGTCACTGTAGAAAATTAACTGTCAGTTTTGAGTGTTTAGCTGTTTGTTCTCTGTGTTCATGATGAATTGAAAAGTGTAACAGGAGTGTACTGCGTAGAAAAACCTTAGCGGGGATCTTGACGTCCTTTTGCAGCACAGTCAGGTCTTTGTAGAGTTCCCGATGTTCGTCTGGTAAAACCTCGATGCTCGCAGCCATGGCCTGATCCAAGGCGTCGTAGTCGTAGGACGAAGACTTCCTTATGCGCTTGAACTGCTTCTGCCGCAGCTGGCGGAGGTAGTAATCCCACCGGTTGGGTTTGTCTTTGAGCAGAGCGCCGATCAGAGACACAACCAGAGGAGAGCCTGAGAGGCAGACGATGTGTGGAATAAAACCACAGTTTAAAAGTGTAAATTTACTGGAGTGTCAGAGGCCAGTTTTAAATTTTTTTGTTGTCTTTTTTCAGTTTACAGACCTTTACATTCTTTGACGATGTCGCGAGCCTCCACAGGAAGTGCGTTTTGATTCATTTTAGTGTACAGGGCCAGGATCTCTAGCGCCTTTCTGTCGTCCAGACCACTTTCTACTTCCACCTCATACTTGGCACCTAAAACATGAAAGCACAAGAGCAGATAACACACATAGTGTTTGTAGAGCTGCTGTTTTTTTTTTCTTACTGTGACAAAGAAAATGACATGCATTCAGAGCAGACGACATACCGCTAACAGAATCAGTGAGGCTTCTGTTTCTGGTGGTCAGAAGAATTCGACAGTGAATATCAAACACTTTGAGCACCGAGCTATCCCAGATGTCATCGAGGATTAATAGAGATCTAAAACCAAGAACAAAAAAGATAGTTAAAGATATGAACATGAACAAAACTGTAATTTACTTTTCATTCCAGAACTACAGAACCTTGCAAAGAATTCATAACATTTAGTCACATTCAATGTATTTTATTGTAATTTCAACACGGCCAACACAAAGTAGTGCATACTTGTGCAGTTTTAAGGAAAAGGAGACATAATATCAAAACAGCATAAATAGGCTTCTTAAAAAAATTGGCTGCACTGGATTTTATTTTGGGGTATCACAGTAAATGGGGTGAATTTTAATGCAAGCCAGGTGTTTTCTGATTTTTGAGAAAAAAAAAAAATTTGATATTGTTTTCCACACAATTCAAAAATAATTTACTATTCTGGTAACTCACAAAGAACCCCAGTAAAAAAATCAGAGTAAAAAACCATAGTTAGGGGTTGTAACATGTCAAAAATATGAAAAAATAAAATACAAAAGGTTTGAACGTTTCTTTAAGGGACAGAAAATAAAACAGAATCAGATCTTTATATTACACTTGGTTATGCCACTACTGTTTGATAAGGTATGAAATGACTGCTAGTTTAAAACATATTTTTTAAAATAAGGAAATAAATAATAATATTTATCTAACAGAGATGATCACTCGATTCAGAGGAACATCCGGCTTACCTGGGAAACCTGCGCAGAATCAGGAAGCGCAGGCGCTCCTTTGCTTCATCCAGAGAGGTGGGCGGCCGCTGTTGCGATTGGGAATCCAGGTTCTGCTCCAGGCGAAAACACAATGACTGAATCTTCACCAGCAGGTCTGATTTGTCCAGCTGACCGATGGACAGCCAATGAATCCCATCGGGGAAACACTCTGTGGGCAGGAGATGGGAAGAGGTGAGAAAAAGGAACAATAACCCCTATTTACCAAAACCTAGAGTTCATGTTTTCTTTGAGTTATTTAGTTTTCCACCTTCGATGAGTCTCTGGTCTCTGACAGCCTCGGCAGCGAGCACAGACTTTCCTGACCCGGCCATGCCGAACACCGTAACCCAGCCGCCGGCATCTTTCTGAAGCAAATCAAGTTTCATCCTGACCTGATTCAGCAGCTCTGGTCTGCTTACAAACACCACAGGCCTCTGTGGGACGCCACCTTCACTCAGCATAATTTGAACTGTTGAGGCAAACAGAAAAGAGTTTATATAAAGTATCCGGATTTAGAATGCGGAAAACATTAGGGTGAAACTCAGCCACTCCACAATTTCTCACTTCTCACCGGAAGTTTCGGAGCTGTCAAAGGAGCCCTTTCGTCCATTGAAGGAGACACCTGGTAAGTCTTGATACAGCGGTTTGGCCAGATCGTAGTACGTTTCTTTAACCAGTGCATTATAGAAAGAAATGAAGGAGCGATCATCTTTCCTCAGCAGCAGCTCGATCAGTGCTGCAGCTTGGTCTTTTCTGGTGGGCTGCAGAAAGAAATCACAAACACTGAAACAAATGGAGGGTTGGGGCAGAAGAAGTTTGGTTGCCTTTCAACGTCGCTTGACTTGGCTCACCTTAATCCGGACCTTCTCCTCCTCATCCACAGTGATCACACCGTCGCTGATCATGTGGTCCATGAGGTCCTGCGGCTTGATGTCCTGCTCCAGTTGGTGGCGCAAGCGCAGCAGACTTCTCCGGGTCCGCTCCTGCAGCGCCATCAGTGCTGAGATCACAGACCATTCAGATGCTAAAAAGACCCCCAGAAAAAAATGTATTAATATTCAAAAACAGGGATGAGAAAACGGACCAAGAGCAACATAAATTCTGCACTCTACTTAATTACACTCAGCAGAATCTATCCCACATAATTATAGTTTGTCTCGCACCAAAAGTTGACCAAACCTTTGGTTAACTTAAAGATGTATAGAGTTAATTAAATATTCATTTGTTCAAATTGCTGGAAATATTAATTATTCTCCCCCCTTATAATTTTGTAAGGAAAGGTTCTCACTAACTCAGCTGTCAGTTCTCACCAAAACATGACTTTTCCTCTGTCAATAAGTATATTTTTGTAAATAATTTTGTATGATTATACAAAATGCTCACCTTCTTTTGTTTACAAACACAAACTTTGCTGCACCTTTTTAAGCTGAACAGGTTTAAGGAATGATTTAAACTACCACATGCAACTAATGCTGCTCTAAATAATTTGTCATATGGCTTGTATAATAAAAGCATATAATTACTTCAATTCTATTTTGGAATTAAAACCACTTCCTCAGCAAAAAACCCCCAAAAACAACAACAAAAAAAACCTGCAGCCAACTTCTTCGCTCATGTAAATGCAATAAAAATTAAAAATTTGTGCTAATAAGTTGCAAAATTTTGTTCATTCTTGTTACCGTGTGTGTGGGTGGAGGGAGAGAGCAATACATACCTTTAGGCGCTATATTTATTATTTGATTTATCCGTTTCTGCCCTTTACTAGATTATGTTTACTTTTACTCGATCTCTTCCACGTATGGAATGTCTGAGCAATTGGGTTTGTTCTAACCCAGTTTTGGTTGTAAGCTAGTGTTACGCTGCTAAATACGTCAATTATTCTACTGCCTTTACTTTTATTTAGTTTAGTTTATTTATGCTTTAAATGCACTTTAAAACATAAATAAACTTTGGGGGAAAATTATAACAGTTAGGAAACAATCGGTGAAATTGCGCACAAGATTAATAAGAATGGTTTTTGTTTTAAATTTCATGGCCTACACAATAATGCAGAAGTCTGCTGATTTGCCAGCAGTTGACACCCAGCTCAGAAAGAAGGTCAGAAAAGGTCGCTGCTATTAGCAGAAATAGGATTGCACAGATCACATGTATTGCAACACTCAACTGATGCAATAATTATTACAAAAGTTGCAGCAACCAGATATTGAGTGCAAATAATGTAACATGCATGGATATGATTGGTGCATTAATTTTTTTTTTTGGTTTTAATTATTATTGCAAAAATATTTAAATTCTGGGAATCTGAATTTTACATTCGCATGAACTACATGACTGTGTGTTACAATTCTATATCATACTTCGGCTTCTATTTATAAACCGAATTCATGAAATAGACTAATTTCTAAATGTTTTTCAGACTTACAAATAAGAAACTGTGTGACCAGGTTTCAATTGTGAAAATTGTCACAATTAAACAATTAAAGTATAAGTTAATTAAAATAGAAATTACTGTCAGAGAAATCAATGGTAAAAAATAGTATAACAGTGAGACGGACAGAAAATGATGTGGACAAAGTTTCAACTCACACAGGATGAGACAAATACACCGGAAGACAAAGAGGAAGGAGAAGGTATCGATAAATACCGTCAGATAAAAAAATATATCCGGCGTTTTTAAACGGCGTTACGTTTTTAGGAAGACTAACTTGTAGCATTTAAAACTTATTCTTAAAAGTCCTTAAATTCAAATGGTTAATGAGAAACTGAACTATCAGACTAAATATAATAAACAAAACCCACAGTTTAAGTATGACGCCAGTGTTGCCACAGCATATCTGATACACTTTGACCATTTAAAGATATGTCTCGACAAGTTCACACATTCCGAGGTAAACAGAAACAAAGAAAGTAGCAGAAAACAAGTACTCACTACTATCTTCTGTGAATAAATATTAAGCTATCTGTTGAAAGATAGTCCTCAAAGTTATGTCGCGTTTTCAAGATATCCTCAAGCCACAAAATTTATATTTATTTCTCTTTCCACATAACACACGCCCAATATGAGATTCAAGCTTCCGGGACAGACAACAATAACAACTACTTCGTTTAGAGACAACCAATCACATGACGATATTTATGCCACGTGAGCAATGAACTCACGAACTAACGAATCTGTAACTGGGCAAACTGATGCTGCGTTCAAGTAATTTCATAACTGTCGTAAATTGTCATTTAGCTCATTTTCTTAAACATGTTTCAAGTTGGTAACACGCAGTTATACCTAAATATGATTTTATTAGAATAAAGTACAGCAGTGTCGTGTATTGTTTTATTGTGTGGGACACTGTTACATTTGACTTCTATAACAAATACGTAAAATATATACATTTCGATTTTTGTTTTGGAAGTAGTGTGGTTATAATTTTGTGCTGTTTATTTGACTTTCATGTTACCACTTTATTCAAATTAGGTGTCATAAAAATAACAGGAAACCAGTCAGTTCAAGACTGTAAGGTGCCTTGTCAGCTGTACGAAACATACTACACCTGAAGGTAACTGGTTTTGCCTGGTAACGCGTACAGATGACAGCATAGGTTTATTTCAATATAAACGTAACTGGCATATTAAACAGGCCTTGAGTCCTCGACGCGGCCGTCGCGGGTTCGATTCCCGGACCCGACGATATTTGCCGCATGTCTTCCAGTCAGCCTACTGTCATATAAGAGACATTAGAGCCCACGAAAGACCCCCTGGAGGGGTAAAAAAAAAAAATGTCAGTATCAGAGTTCATGGCTCTCTAAGAGCTTGTTGCTTATGTAATTTAGTAATATCAAAACCACTTTAGAGGTGTGTGTGAGATCATTGTCCTCTTAAAGAACACAATACATGTTGATTCGAGGTAAACCGTTTAAACTGTGATATAAACAAATAAAAAACATTAAGATAAAGTGAACATACAGAGAAACAAAATGAAATGTGCAAGGAAAAATAGATTGGAGGTAAACTCGAACCTTTATAAAAAAAAACATTGTGCACATATTTCTACTAGGTTTCAGGTAAGAATGCTTCTTCAAGCTTGACATTGGTAAGCTTTATGCAAAGGTTATGAGTGTTTTAAATCACAATTTGGGAACTTTGATGAGGTAATATTAAAGAATATAAAAGCATCATCCTTTATTATTCCATCCACTTTATGAAAGTGGCAGAAAAACAGACCCACAGAATGATGCTGCCCCTGTCATGTTTGATATTTGGTACAGTGTTTTTAGATTGATCATCTTATCTTGGCTCCTCCAAATATCATCTTAGTCACTGTGTCTCAGTATTTGTTTCATTGAAACATAAAGAATAAATTTGTTGGATGTATAAAAGCTGTTTTCCACCTTACATTTGATTTTTTGCAATACTTTAAATGAATTGTTTCACTTGGTTTCATAGATTCAACAATTCAAGTTTTATTATAATAATTATGGTAACAGAGAAAATCAATTTCCCACATGTTCCTGTAAACTGCTCTTCTTTGTGCATTTTAAGGTCTGCTGGAAATGTTTCAACATCAAAATCTCTTGCAAGTTCAGCACCTTTTTCCTCAACTTGTTCAAACAAACAAATTTAACAAATACTGAAAAACACACAGAAGTTTGCATTTTAAGTGTACAGAAAAAAAAGAACAAAACTATATACAATCACTCCACTGGTAAAAACATAACCTGTGGCCAACAATAAAAAACTCCAACACCAAGCTGCTAATGCAAAGTAACACAAACTCATACTTGGTTCCAAAGTAACAAAGAAATCCAAGTTCTGACAGATAAATCTGAGCATTGAATGTGGCACTTACTCTATACAGTACAATTTTACCAGAATTCACTCAAATATGCTTTTTTTTTGTATTTATATAGCAATAAACATCATGTATATGGAAGGAATCTGTAAAACTTCTCTGCTACATTTCTGAAAATGCACATCTGTATTGCTTTATAACTTTTTATATGTTGCAGATACTAAGCTGTTGCCTTTACGGTCTTATTTACAGGACTGAGCGTAAAGGGAGACTTGAAAGAAATGAACTAGGATGTCAGGATAACTGAGAAAACGGAGTACTGTAACACTGAGTTCGGGTTCTGAAAGGCAGGTCAGAGTTGAGGTGGACAAATGTTTTACTGCAAGAATCTTGTGATAAATATCACAAACGGAGACAATCCAGGTGCAGGAAGAACATTTACCCATTTGTCCATTTTTGATCTCATATTTAAGATTTCCTTTTAGTTCCTGTTCCTTAGACAGTTGGTCTAAGGTCTTCTCATCTCACATTCCCATATTTCTCTATACCTGGCAGATAAACAAAAAAACTCCCGGTTATTCATGAGAGACATGACAGTTTGGTGCTTGTTGCTGATGAGGGACTGGGGTTGGTGGGCTGCTGCCAAACAGCAGCTTCCTGATGATGTCCATATAGAAAGGTCCATAGACGGCCCTGTTGTAGTTGATCAGAGAGATGAATGTTTTTCCAATGGCTACCAGCTCGGGCTTGATGGCAGTCAGGCTGGCTGATACCTCTTCAAGTTTGGTCTGGTTTTTGGGGTCAGACAGGAGCAACATGAAGTACTGCTGCACACGATCCTCTGCAGAAAGGACATGACAACAAACGGACCTTCAAATCTGCAATCACTCCAGATAAACATTAAGAACAACTAATGTTTTCAAACACAGATATGTTTTTAAAAATTAAGATTTTAACCTTTCATGGAGTTGTTGCACAGACTTTCCACAACAAAACACTAAAATTACTAAAAAACATGTTTGGTAGATTTATTTTTGGTTTAAGATTGGAAAATGTGCTTTTTACTAACATAATTTTCCACAAATAAGCATATTAGAAAATCTATCCGTCCTCTGCAAAAGTATTAGGTTTCTTTTTAAAACCTGGAAATTGAAACAGTATGTTGGCAAACGTCTAATAGATATATATATCAAAACGTGCAAGTCTTCTTTTTTCTAAAAGAGTAAAAGATGTGTGGTTCCAAATAAGTAAAATATCTCTTAAAAAGCTCATGCTATAGAGAATGGATTAAGGAAAAAAGTCCAGAAATAGAAGAAGTTTGACCTTAATTTACCAGATTTGAAAAATTCTTAAATCAAATTCCATAAATTCATACATATTTGACACAAAACACTTTTTTTTCCCTAAAAACTCTTTTTCTTCCGACTAAAAAAGGCACAAAAACAACTTCCTGTTGTCACTTTCCGTACCAACAAGAGTGCGAATGGGGTTCTCCTTCTGGCTGATGCTGCAGATCTGTCCTGTGAGGGTCGCCTGCTGATCTGGGGTCAGCGCAGGGCAGCTTCTCTCAGTCAGAGACTTGTTGAGCTCACTGCAAACCTGAGCACCGACGCCCTCTAGTGTTTCTTCCAGGTTAAAGTCCCTGCAAATAGAGCACACATTTAATCCTCTTCGTAAAAGAAAACGATCATTAGTGTCCACATTCAAACCTTGATGTTTGAATGTGGTGAAATAAATGAGGATGAACTGACGGTTTGTGCATGCCCTCCAACAGAACACTGATCATCCTTTTCAGGCGGTCGGAGAGCGAGGAGGCCCCCTGGATCGGCCCCCCAATTTTGCTGTGCACAATAAGCAGCACTTCATTCACTGTCTCCCACTGCCGGAGCTGCTGCTGAATCTCCTCTAGACGGTATTCGTCCATCACCCAAGTCTAAAAAAAAAAAAGATTGAAACATAAAACCCCCCAAACATTTCATTTTTAGATACATTTTTGGATTTAAATTTAAATTTGTGTCTAATATTTTCTGTATGATATTAGGCAGAACTAAATAAAATAATCAGATATATCAGGGAATAGATTACCTCAGGGACCAGTGTCTTAGAAAAGTCCCATGTGAGAAAGCGCAGGCACGCAGCATTCAGGATTTGGACGGGACCAGGAAGTGGCGGCTGACCTTTCCCGGCATTGTCAGGTTTTTCTGGAGGGAAGCTGGCCAGCAGCAGCTCCTCCAGTGCCGACTGGATCCAGGCTGTGGTGCGGTTTAAAGCAGCTGGAAAACAAGCCATGTTTTGGTTACAACTTTGTGATGCGTTTGTTTTACAAAGTTCAAAATGATCAATTCTATATTTTTCTGCTTTTTTTAACTCACTGGGTAGATCGTCCAGGATGCTCTGAAAAAGTTGCCTCTGGTACTCAACTCCGTTCCTCTGCAGAAGAGGCCTCAGGATTTCAATTGTACTGTTGACGTTATCTAATTTCATCAGGTCCAGAACTCGGAATATCTCCCTTATGAGCACGAGGAGAAGCAAACTGAAATTAATTGGTCACAATGTATCTCATTAAAACACATAAAGGCAGAGGGTTTTACTTACTTCAGTAGTGTAACTATGTTATCTGTGCTTTCTCGTAGCTTCCGGATCTCTTCGTCCCTCACTGGCGCACACAGCTTCCCCATGGTGGAAATGATGTACGATGCGAGTCCCTGGATGTCCAAGGCGTCGTTTTCAGCCTGCTGACGAATGAGGTCCATGTCCAGCACCTCCATGATCTGGGTCCGCATCCGATTGGCACCCGGGTTGAGGAACAACAGCAAGATCTGTCCGGAGACGACAAAACATTCAGTTCAAGTGTTATTTTATGCTGACCAAATGTTGTGTTTTTTTGTTGTTTTTTTTCATTTAACCGTTAACGTCCAGTTTTGCACCAACCTCTCTGATGTCCTCTACTAGTTTAATGGCGTGCTGATATTCAGGTGGGTCTTCGTTCAGCTCAGTCTCCAGTTTGTCCCAAAAGGCCTTGTAGAGATTCTGTCTTACTATGTTCCATAAACTGTAAAGAAATAAACAATTTACCTTACATAATGCTGTGGATACAAATGAAATACTAAGTACACCCTATGATGAAGTACACCTTCCTACACAACGGGGAGATTTTTATCAAAACAATCCCTGACCACCTGTTTCTGCTCATGTCTTCTTCACTACTAAAGAAAAAACATAGTTTCCTCTTTTGATCAGTTCTTGCCAGAAACAGGTGGACTCAGTGGGTAAAGCACCTGTTCTCTGGTCCTTGACTCAGTTCTGCGCGAACGTCTCCAACGACAATCTCATGTACGAGTTTGAGATTGAAAAGGTCTCGCCCGGCCTCCATGACTTCGTCTCGAGGAAGTATTCTGGGCGGACTCGCTGCCGGAATGAAAACACAGGATTATTAAAGCTGCGTAACAACAATCAGGAAAAGGTCAGCCGCTGAAACAACTACTATTGCAAAAAGAAAACAACATTAGCAAACGCATCTCTCGTAAAATCGAATTTTCAACACAAACTTTCAACTTTGTGGACAAAACAAAGAGAAGTACAAGAAATGAATTGAGGGGGAAACAAAGGAAACAGTGATGCATTTGCAAATAAGTATCGAAACCTCAGATAGTTAACTTACACGAGGGCGTGCAGTGTTTGCTGGAGCTGTCGCTGTTGAAGCTGTCCCGGGAGCAGTCCAGGTCGCTGGCCAGCGACGACTCCGCGTCACTTCCTTGGTCCTCACTTCTGGAAGTGGAAGTGGGTTGCTCATTATTTAGAGGCATCCTGGCTTCCAGCTGCAAAGGAGAAAACAAAACACATTTTGTCTCAGCACAACTACAAACTCTTTTCTTAATGGGACAGAACAACAGGCAGCGACAGATTATTTTCAACTGGAAGGAAGTGATACGTGTGCTGCAGTCGGAGGGGGGGGGCGATAGTTTTCGTTGTCAAGGCTACGACTGCAACAAAAACACCAGCTACACAACAGCTGGCAGGCTAGTTACCATGGCTACAGAGATATACTGTATATCAGTTGCAGTGTTCCAACAGAACGCCTTATTAAACTGTGACAATGAATGAGGAATGAGATAATACTTTTAGGACAAGAAAAAGTTGACAAAACGACCCAACTGAAGCGATCGCATTACACCTGATCGTACACCAGCTGTTCTGAGCTTGCAAATATTATCACTTGAAAGAGGAAGAATTATTATTTTAATATTAGCAAAGACATGCAGGACTGTAAAGGCAGGGCTGCTTCTCTTCCTGGCCTCAGTTATCTGCACCCAAAACTGACTACAAGCTCCGCTCTTGCAGTTTAAAGATAGCTCAAGGGGTGAGGATGGAAGGAGGGAGGGGGCCGGGGTGCAAGACTAATTTCTGCAAATGATCATCAGCTAAAATTGACAGCTGGGTCCAATAAAGCAACACATGTTTTTAAAGATAATCTAATGGGATTGAGTGGAGAGAATTAGGGATTAGGTGTCATCTGCTGTTTTTTTATGTAAGCAGTCTGAGCTCATGCAAGATATTAGATCATAACAATACTAAACTTCATAAAAAGGCTAAATTATTAGTATTTTTTTATGAAGAGGTGTATTTAAAAAAAACAGAAAATGCTCACTAAGTGCACATTGTTATTTATAACAACTGACACATTTGGACAAAAAAACTAACAAATGGGGTAAACATATAGAAAAAAATATGTAGAAAAACATAAAAATATAAACTACATTTTAAAGAATGTTTCTAAATACAGATTAATATGTGATTACTCAGACTATAATTAGTGCATTAAACAAATATTAAACATCTATAGATCTAAATATATATTCAGAATTAATTAAAAACACAAAGAAGTGTATAACTATTTATCATTAAATTCTTTATTTGTTAAAAATCATAAATCATAGTATTTAATAGTCGAAAGTATAATTATTATGGAAGTCGCCATTTGATTGGTTAACATGAACAGCCACTGGTCTGCAGACCAATCACTTTGTGCCTTAAAGTGTAAGCCCCGCCTACTGACTGATGGCTAAAGCTGACAGCCGAAAATAAATTAATGATTTTCTGCAATAACGGACTGTTACATACATGAATTACTGAAATAATTTACAAAAGGCATATTTTAAATATTAAAAGGTCGTGTTGTTTACTAAACTATACATTTTATTCCCTACTTGTTTTGATTTAGCTTAAAATAAACATAATTCCGGCAGTTTCAGCCCTCGATTTAAAAAAAAAAAAAATTAGAAGAAATCAACCTTAGCTCTAAACATTAGCGCAGTACAATGTAAACAAAGCCTTGGGAACGGAAGGCTGGGCTAACTACACAGAAACGTCTGCAATTGGCTGCTGCTGCCCTGTCACTCATCCTGCCATGGAAAACCTTTGGTTGCATAGTTTTCCACATGGATAAAAAAAAAACAACATCCATACACGCGTAAGAAATGAGTACACGTGATCCTCCTGACCAAAACAAGAACCTTGTGTACATTTGTGACAGTCTATTCGATTTTAATTCATGATATTCAGATTGTGCACAGACTGAAGACATTCCGTTCAAGTCGGCAAGATTAACGCGAAGCGACTTGTCAAACTCAACAATCTTGTTTACATCAAACTACACGCCTTGTAGTGAAGCATGGTTTAGTTAGTGCAACGGCCAAAGTTTGATTATATTGTTAGCGTCGACAGGTTCGACTTTAACTCGAAATGTGCACTTTATTTCCGCTCTAAACCAAAGCGACACTCGGTGTTAAAAGTCAACGTCGTCGAGAAAAGCGATTTAATCGGATGTAATCGCAAATTATCGAGCACGTTTCATAATGATAGACATTTACCTTACAGAAGTCTCTAGAAAAGAAGACTGACACTGTCTCAGCACCGTCGAGTTCTACTGTATTTGGTATTTAAAGGTCCCAAGCTCTGAGGACAAACGGTTCAAACCATCTCACACACAAAACGGCTGTCCTGGAGCTAAGCATGCTAGTATGGAAATTGTTTTTATTTTTTATTTTAAGTCACACATTTAGCTTTTAATTGGTTGTAAAAATATATATTAATAATTAGGAGACACAGAAGACCGTTGAAAAAGTCTAATATTCTACAAGGTATCGAAGTTAATCAAATGGTATGACCCAGTCTGCCTTACAACCAAGGTTATACGGCAGGTCGTTGTAGCATATAATGTAGTCTGTGGACTTCTTCAAATTTGACACTAAAGGTATCAGTACATTTATAATTCTTTTTAAATCTATTTCTTTCGTCACAGGTTAAAAACTGTGTGTTAGCTCACCCCTTAAAATGTCAGCATCCCATAATCCATCCTGCAAAGATTGTATATTTTTCTTTATCTGATAAACCTACAAGTAAAAATAAATGCTGATTCTTTAAAAGTGATAACACTTTCCCCATAGTAGATGTTTATCAAAAACTAAGTTGTCTTTTTTCAAACGATCATGTAACATTTGAATGTAAACCATATTTATTTAGTGGGACTGAGAGCAAAAATAGCGATCTGAATTTTAAAGAATGATGCCTGATCAAATCAAACAACCCAGTTTAATGACTTCTCAACCATAATGCCTGACACAAAAATAATAATCAGATAAAAATGTTCTTTTCGTTTTTTTACATTAATTTGATAAAAAAATTTTAAAACATCAAGAGGACAGACTACTGCAATCTTGTATTCACTTTCTCCAATAAAAATGCAAAAGATGTCTTAAAGGATAAGCAGTTTTTTACTTTACTATAGAATTAGCAATAAATGTGTATTATGCAATTTATCTCCTTTAAATGGATGGTCAACACAAGACATTGGTGCTATCTTTTGTCATAACTAGTCAGTAGTGGTTTATCATTTGCTTGGTGGTGTTTTGTAATATTTGCATTTCCTGATAGGCAAATACTTTAGCCTTTGCTTAGACAGAGTTTTTTTTAATTTGCATTTTATGTAGTAAACATGTGAGAGAAAAGTGCCTCAAATGTACTTAAATTTATTACTGTTTTCCTATATTGTTAAATAATAATGCCATTTTTGTCTGCCACTTGTTCTAAGAAATAGAACAGTGGACTTTATCAGATGAATTCCTCTTTTATCCTTCCATCACTGATGTTTGAGTCCTTCACTGTTGTCCTTGTATTAGGATTCATTGCTCATCACTCAGTATATTTTTCTAAAAGTGGCACATGGCACTAATTATATTCATAAAAACCTCAGAAAATATGCTTATATAGGACCAAATGTCCTATATAGAGAGAGATGTTTCAGAGAGGGGGAGCCTGCATTACACCCTAGGTAAGTCCTTCTCTTTGCATCATATATATATTTATCATGTTGATTTAAGAAGAAGAATTTTTTTAATTTCCACAAATGAAATATTTTACTCTGCATTGACTTTATCAAAAATAAGAAATAAAAAAACTCATTCAGAATGCAACCAAAAGTAAACCCTTTTACATTACAATTTTTTTTCTTCTGTCTAGATATTTAAAATGTTTTCTAATAAGGGTATTTTTTGACCTGGAAGACTAGAGTCGCAGATGTTTGGAAAATTGGGTCTAACTCTTATGTGATAAAATTGCCTGCCATACACCCAAGTAGGACATTATTGTTTACGGATGTGATTTCCCCTCAGTGCGTCTACGAAGGGTATAGGTTTTTCTTCTCGCCTGCTGGGGGCAGCAGTGTGCTCACTTACCAAAGAAGAAGAAGATGGTCGCATGATGGCGGTTGATTTGACTCCTCGATTTCGAAGGTTGAACAGCCAAACAAGAAGTTTCAGAGAACATACGCCTCATGGTAACATTTTAGTTAGCAGATACATTTAAGTAAACGCATAGTTTGAACATGGTAGCAGAAATATGTTGATCTGTATTTACAGCAGGTTGTTATTGTCCGTTTATTTATGAGTAGATTGTCCCCTTAACGCCGTGTTGTTTTTCGTTTTGAACACTGAATGGTTGTTTATACAGGTTTTTGCCCAACATAGGAAAGCTTAAAGCTATATTCTTCTTTTACAGCTTGTTCCTGTAAACCTTAATGCTGAAAGATACGATTATGAGAACTTCATTTGCTACTTAGAATTACGTATCCATTCTGTTTGATACCTACTCAGGTTAACAGCTTTTCTCCCATGATCCATTTTCACCATTTTCTTTGACAAACTTCCTTGTCCTTCCTGAAGAAACCACAACGACAGCATAATCCTGCCACCTCCATAAGCCGCAGTGCCAGTTTTACTTCATACTAACCCAATGCACATACAGTAGGTGTAAATGTTATATTTTAGCAACTTCGTCCATGGTGTGTGTGTGGTGTGTTCGTTGAACACAATGGCGCTGGGTTTTTGTTAATCTGGTAAAACACTTTGAAACACTTCACAGAACAACTGTATTTATAGTGTTTATAAATTAAACTATGCACAATTAGACTGTATTGTGTAATTCAGTCTAATTGAATTAGACAATACAATTAACACATAATTAGTAGTCACCTGCTACTACTAAAGGTGACTTTTGAAGGCAACCAGTTTCTTCATTTTGTAGGAAAATGTTTAATATGATTCTATGGAACTACTTGTATTAAGTCCACCAGAAAATTCAACCTCGACATTCCGGCTGATTTGTGTCCTGTTCTTCCACCAGATTTCTCAAGGCCCTTCGGCGCCACTCAGCTGTGGCAAAACATCATCCATGCCCTGCGGACTCAGGTGGAGGTGCGTCGCTGCAGGAGACACCTCCGTGTTCACGCCGACTGCTTCGCTGGCTCGGACGCCGTGGACGCGGTTCTCAGCTACCTAATGCAGAACGTGGTGTTCTGCACCAGCGAGGTGTCTCGCCTCAAGGCCGCTCGGCTCTGCCAGGCTCTGATGGAGGCCAAGGTGTTTGAGCCGGTGGGGACCAAGCTGTTTCGCACGGACAAAGAGGCGACCTTTGAGGACAGCAGCGGCAGCCTTTACCGGTTCCTGGAACAGAGGACGAGAAGCGGTCCTGCCATGAAGGAGGACGGCAGTGATGTAGAAAACATGGTGTTGGATGAACACGAGACAAAGAGGAAAAAGACCTCAAGGTTGGATTATTATCTGCTCTTCTATACCTTATTCTTATTCAACACTTTGGTACTAAAAACTTCATTGTTTTATGTTCCAGTTATATGTTCAGATTCATTCTTGCAGTCTTTTGTTTGGCTACTATAACAAGAACAAGCTAAGTAGTTGAAACTCGGGACACAAATGAGAGTTCTAACAGGAAAATGAATCTAAACTCGCATCCGAACAGATTTTTAACAGCTGAACGGCGCTGATATCAACCCAATTAAAATGTCTGGATGATTTTTAAAAGTTGGATCAAATATTCAGTCAGATTACTGTTAGAATTTTGCTCATTGCTCAGAAATGCCTGTTTGGAGTAATTCGCTCAGACATTTATTCAAATATTACAGAAAATCCACAACAAATTCACACTTGTGTTTGTGTTTAAAATACCTGAAATCACATGTTATCTTTCATGTCTTGTTGTCAGGCTTCATGAGATGAGGACCATATCGAACCCTCTTGCTGTCGAACCGTCAGACAGGAGAGTTGAACGGCTCTTCAGGACCATCAACCTGCGGGCGTCGTTTTCTCCAACTCTGAACGCAGCATCGGCAGCTTCTGGCTTCCTGTCTAAAGCTGGTAATAATAAACTAAACCGGCCAGGATTTTATTTGGGATGTAGGCAGTATTACAGTTTTAATATTTTCCATTTTGTTGCCCTTTCCCCTGTTGCCTCCCCACCCACCAGTGGTGGATGAGGTTTGGAAGCAGCAGACGCTGCTGCAGCTGCTGCACATCGTGGAGCTGCCGGTGCTGGACTCAATCCTCACCTCTCCTGAAAGGGTTCGGCTCCGATCCTGCATGGCTCCGCTGGCCAGTTACGACCTGGTTATCTCCAACACCTGCCTGGAAAGAGACCTCCCTGACACGCTCAGCCAGCTCCAGTCAGAACCTCACCAACGCTCACCTGTCTAAATGTGTGTTGTTTGTATTTTTTTTTTAACCACTTTTTTCCCCCCCCTTCAGGTTGGACTCCTGGTTGTCAGTAGCAGCAGACTGCCTAGAACTGTTTCCAGACCAGCTGATTATGGTCACAGGGGAACAACTCAGCCACCATAGTGGTAACAATGCAGAGCAGACAGCCAGTCAGAAGAGACTGCTTTTTGACACGATTGCCAAGTACTACAATGGACAGGAAAAAGCGGCGCTGATATCAGGACGCTACCTGGACGTCCATGTTGCTATTCTGAATCTACTGGGTAAGATCAGAAAACAGACTTGCAGATGCAGCTTCAGTTGTTCTCTCTAAGGTCGTTTGTGTGTTTCCAGGTGAAGGGAAGACGCAGGATGCTATCAGAGCGTCTCAGCTGTGTCTGCGGCTGCTGGAGACGAGTGTGAGGGACGAACTGAGGAGACTGCTGACTTTCATGGCCGCCGCAGCTCGGTCAGACTCCTGCCGGCTGCAAAAGCAGGTAACAAACATGGATTCTTTTCCACTGTAGTTGTAGATATGTAGGAGAATTGTTTCTAAAGTAACTGTTTATGGTGACTGACTGAGCGCTTTTTGACTCATTTTGGGGTGTTTTTCTTTCAGGTTGATAATCGGACTTTGGTCTGCCGCACTTTTCAGAGAGGGCTTATTCAGAATCATGAACTCACTCGACCCCAGAGCGAAACGCTGGTGCTGTTTCTTATGGACTGTCATGCTGAACTTTTCAAGGTACTTTGATTTTAGGGATTTCTGTTCTGTTGAAGCTGTTGGTTTTGTAAAATCTTTTTTTTTCTTTTTTATTTATTTCAGAACTTTTCAATTTCTACAGAAACTGAAAAATTGCTATCTGTATTTCTAAAGAGCTTAACTAAATTATTCACACTCCTTGAAATTGTTTATGTTTTTACATGTTGCAGTCACTAATTTTAGTGTTTTTTATTAGGAGTTTATGCCATGGATCAGTGCAAAGAAGTACACTGATCCACTGTACACTGAGTAGTTTGAAAGCTGGAGAAAAATTATATGATTTTTTAAAAAACATTTACAAATAGAATGTCTGGGTCTCTCAATCTTCCCATCAACTGTGGGAAGATTGGTGGCAGCATTATGATGCCCGTTTGATATAGACTGCTAGTTTTTCACAACGCATAACATTAATTACTCCTCAAGACAAATGTTTGCACTGGATTTCATCTGGTAGTGACGGAGTAAAGAAGTGTTGAACACAAATACAAAGCACACTTTCTAGATTTTTTCACAATTAAGCACTGGTTTGCGTTTGGGTTTGACTAAAACCTGAATGAAGTGTTGTTTGTGAATGTAATGAAATGTGAGAAAAACTTTTGTAAATGCACTCAAGTGATTTTCTGTTTTTTATTTGTTGTATTCGTATCCTAAAAGACTCCTTCAACACTTACTGAAGCGGTGAGAAGAACGTTGAGGACTTTGCAACAGGGGAAGGATCCAGACTCAGTGGCTTGTAAGTTAAAACCAGCCATCTAAAATAACAACCCCATTCATACGAATATGTATTCTGATGTAAAAAAAAAAATCTACGTGTTTATTTAACAACAACAAAAAAAACTGTTTGATGTTGAGAAAGGTATTGTTTAGTAGTTAATTTGTATCTCCACTTGAGGGCGCTGTTGCTCCAAGTTCAAACCAAGTTAGAACGTCTTTTGAACGTAGAGTAAGTAAATGTTTCTCTATGTGTAGCAGCGTTCACGTTCTGCCAGCGGGTAACCCCTCAGGAGTATGAAGATCAGCGTGATGCCACGACTCTGGAAAGCCTCAGACAACTCCTCCGAGACATTTCATCCAACACCAACATGACTGCCAAGCAGAAGAGGAAGCTGCTCAAAGAGTTTGAAAAACATCACCCTGTTGTCTTCCTCCAACATTTTTCTAGCTCTTTCTAAAACAAGTACTGGTGTCTGAGGTTCAGTAGCAATAACTGGAATGCAACCATTGAATGTCTAGTAGAAAGAAAATGAAACATTTTCAGCTAAACATGCCAGCTTATTCAAATATTGTTAAAGTAAAGAAAATTATTTTAATACGGTCATTTTAAATGCATCAGGTTATTATAGTTGAGATTTGTTGCTTTGGTTTTGAGGTTTTTTTTTTTTAGGAAAGCAGCTAATGATGCTCAAGCAGACACAGGTAGGACTTTTTTCTTTAATCTAAAAACATTTGATGAAGTTTTTGCGTTCAACTGAGTATTTCTTCTGAAATGAGATGCTGGATTTGGACAAACCTTAATTTTGTTTTGATTAGAGGTTCTTACTCTGCACTTCTGTATTGCCCATCTTCATAAAGCATTTATATTTCAACATATCAGTTGATTAAAAGAACACTTCTGTAGTTTATCTTGTTTTGATGAAAGGACTGAAGAGTAATGTCACTGTCGTTTATGGTATGAATCACATTTTACATTATATTTAAATGAACTGAAATGAAAAGGTACATTATTGTTAGTATTACTGTAGCTCAGGGTAACATTTCAGGTTTTAATTGTAGGTGTTATGAGGATATGAAGTGCTACTTAATTTTTTTTTTATTTAAACTTTTAAACACTTGAATTAATACAAAGGATATTGTGTGTAATTGTTGAATACTAATTTAACTTTGGTGAAATGTGAGAAGTTGGTAATTTTTTAAAACCATGTTGATGGAATCATTATTTACTCTTGTTTTTTAGTTTTATCATTTGCTAACATTTAAATCAGGACAGAATGCACTTTATGATGTTGAAACATGTACCAGAACATGCAATAAAAGCTGTTCTCTTAAATAAGTTTGTTTTTTTATTTTACTTACTTACCTCTGTTTAGTTGTGAGTTAATGTTTTGCGAAACTGTTCATATCCATTTGTAACTCTACCACATTCAGTTACATTGTCACTACATACTACACTGCATTTTATATGGAATCTTCCATAATTTGAGTGATTTTATATAGCAAGATGAAAAGTATGTAAAATATTTTTTTCTTCAAGTGCATGCCACACTTTTCAGTTTCTGTTTTGAAAACCTCCATTTGAAAATTCATTCACATGTTCAATTCAACTTAAAAATGCTTTATATAACCCAGATGGAAATTACATTCTATCAAAGAGTCTTGGATCGTTATTCTGTGGACAATTAATTATTAGAGGAAATAATTTTATAAACTTGGCTCATTGCTGTTAAAACTGTTATGTTCAAAATTTACATTATTAATTAGTTGTTACATTTTATGCCAGTGAAAACGTAAGTAAAAATTTTCTGAAACAATTCGATACTTTTTTTGGGGGGGAGGGATGTTTTTTAAAACTCGTGACGTATGCTCACCTGACGCCACTGAAAAATACCCGGAAGTAAGCTCTGTCGTTTACCTAGCATGCTAAGCTAACTCATTTCGTATGCTGCTGGAAGAAGACATGGGGGCTGTGTTTCACAGCCATTACTGATAGTAGCGCCGCATGAAATCCATTTAGAACCAGACTGAAACCTGAGAGTCTCTTTTGTATTACGGTAAGTAGCTTGGGGGGGTTTAAAGTGACACATTTTGGGTGAAAATGTCTGTTTCTTGGTTATAACGCCGCTGTTTACTTGCGCATAGCTGGCGGCTAGTTTGTTAGCTTGGTTATATCTTAGCAAAATACTTTATATTTGTTGACAGCATTTCGTAAGGCTAATGTCAGTTGAAGGGTTTTGTCACAAATCAGAGGAAGTTTTCAAATGACACATTTACGATGGTTTTGATGTCACTGATGGGCTGGAGTGGACATTTGCGTTTAGGCTATACAAGACAGCTAACTTGGCTAACCCCAAGATATTTCATAATCAGACCTGTCTCATGAAGAGAAAGATAAAATAACCCTTACTGATTTTAACTAATCACTTAAACGTGGCTTAGCCTATCAGCAGTAACAAGTTGTGTAGCTAAACCATGTTTTAAGCTGCTTTAGGAATATTTGAGGTGTCTTGCAAGGAAATGTCTTCAGGTGGTTAAAGGGGAATTCAGTCATTGCCCTTAAAATGGACATCACTCGTCCATGTAGCAGCTTTACACTTAACATCTACCAGAGCAAACGTGTGATAAAAATAGTTTTCTGGTTATCTGGCCTCTGTAACTCTTTTCAAACCCCAAATAGTTTAAACCTCAGCTTTCATTTTAGGGGAAAGCTGATTAATTGTGCACTGCCCATTTTACCTGGTTTACAGAAACCATCTTGGGTTTGTTATAAATCTATACCGTGAATGTTGAATAATATAATAATTATTTTTTAGCACTTTACGGCTTAAATTATAGTACTGCAACCTCCTTAGAGACCTCCTGGTGGGCTCTTTGATGTGCAAATGTTCATGCAGGTGCTTTAGGATTCCTGTTTCAGCTTCTCTCTGACAAAAGCCGTACAGCTGTCTCTTTCAGTAATTGCAAAAACTATTATTTCCCCTCTGTCTGCACGTTGTTTAAACTGCTTATCTGTCCTCTGTGTTCACCACTGACGTGTTGCCTCAGCTGCTGGATCAAGCCTGAACATGGAGTCGATGTTGAACAAGCTGAAAAGCACCGTCACTAAAGTGACAGCAGATGTCACCAGTGCCGTTATGGGCAACCCGGTGACGCGAGAATTTGAGGTTGGCCGACATATCGCGAGCGGAGGTCCTGGCCTTTGCTGGAGGATCTATAATGGCACCAAGAAGTCTACCAAACAGGTGAGTGTGCGTGTACGTTCACACCCTCCTGGGCGCTCGGTCTCTTTGTCAATAATTAATTAATGTTTGGAAATCCTGAAAGAGAAAGATCTCCTCTTTGTCAATGATTAATTAATGTTTGGAAATCCTAAAAGAGAAAGATCTCCACAGCTGGACGCTTCTAATGTCCACGCTCTGTTTTTGTTTCACTCAGGAGGTAGCAGTGTTTGTGTTTGATAAGAAGATGATCGACAAGTATCAGAAGTTTGACAAGGACCAAATCATCGATTCCCTGAAGAAAGGAGTGCAGCAGCTGACCAGACTGCGTCACCCGCGCCTCCTGACCGTGCAGCATCCTCTGGAAGAGTCACGGTGAGACGAGCGTCGATGCGTTCACACAGCAGTGTTATCAAGGACAAACAAAAATGAGTCACAGGGATGAAAATAATGCAGAACAAACGGTTTTGTCTGCCTGAGTGGTTGTTGTATGTGAACAAAGGCTCATCAATATTCAAAGGATGATAAATGAAGCTGTTCTTTTCTTAATCTGGCCTCCAGGGACTGCTTGGCATTCTGCACAGAGCCAGTGTTCGCCAGTCTGTCCAACGTGCTGGGCCAGTGGGACAACCTGCCCAGCCCCGTGCCCAAAGACATCAAAGAATACAAACTCTATGATGTGGAGACCAAATATGGCTTACTACAGGTGAGACTGGATGTATTGAAGTTGATTGTAATATTTGTTGTCTTGATTGATTAGTTTAGCATTTGCTTTAGACATTTGTTTGGTCTATAAAATGTCAGGCTGGCAACAGTTCTTCCACCCTAACAAAGCGCCTGAGCTCTGATGATGTACCAGCCAGTCGTATGGATTGTTTTAGGGTTCTAAGCAGCTGTTGAGCAGGTTTCAGAACCCTGTATTGTTCTCCTGTGGACCTGATATGCATTCAAATGCCGTTTTGTCTAAAAGCCAGTAAAACCAGCTCAATTGCAAGCCTCGCCTTTTTTCTGTCAATACTGTGATGATGTCTGGCTGGCTGGAATGCCAGCTCATTTCCTCACAAGTTATCCTCTCAGTTTAACTTGCATTTTTGCTTTATTTCATTAAAACTACTATCCTCTTCCTTCATCTATTTAACTTGTATTATTCAATGCAGCCTTGCTATTGTATTTCTTTAGGGGTTAGGGATATGCACAGAAAGAGTACCTGATGTTTTTCCATTGGACAAAAACAAGGTGCCTTTCTGAAGTCATTTTTTGTGTGTACATTTCTGGATTTAATCCCCAGTTAAGAGTGGATATTAAGCTATTGTAATGTGTTGTTGAAACTCATTTGCTTTATATTTAATTGTTTTGTTTGTTTTTGTTTGTTCTGTCCCTTCAGATCTCGGAGGGTTTGTCGTTTCTTCACAGTGGGGTTAAGATGGTCCATGGCAACTTGTGTCCAGATAATATCATCCTCAATAAGAGCGGAGCCTGGAAGATCATGGGCTTTGACTTCAGCATATCCTCAATTAACCCTTCGGACACTGAGGTAGTTACAGTACTGATCAGAAGTTTCATCGAGCGTCTTTTTATTTTTCTCCTCGTTCATATTCCCATCCCTGTTTTCTCTTGAATTCAGCTGAAGTACACATGTAAAGAGTGGGAGCCCAACCTTCCACCTCTCTGCCTCCCCAACCCGGAGTACTTGGCCCCTGAATACATCCTGTCCGTCAGCTGTGACTCGACCTCCGACATGTACTCTCTCGGAGTCATAATGCACGCCGTTTTCAACGAAGGCAAGCCTGTAATCCAAGTCAACAAGCACGATATTTTTAAGAGTTTCAGCAGGCAGCTGGATCAGGTGAGTCCAGATCCAAATTTAAACGCATACAAAGTAGGGTGTCGATTTTTATTCAGTTATTCATTCATTTTCTTTTAACATTTCTATTAAATTTGTAGCTGAGCAGCATGAATCCAGCACTGCTGAGTAAGATCCCAGAGGAAGTGCGAGAGCACGTCAAGATGTTACTCAGCGTCTCGCCGACAGTCCGACCGGATGCAGACCAGATGACTAAGGTTTGCTCTTCTAGTCTGTCAGTAAACATACAAAAGAAACGGACCAATAATGATATGATGTGACGTGTCTGACATGTTACGCATCTTTATGTCAAATGTAGATTCCATTTTTCGATGATGTTGGAGCAGTAACGTTGCAGTACTTTGACACACTCTTTCAACGGGACAACCTGCAGAAATCTCAGTTCTACAAAGGTTTACCAAAAGTGCTGCCAAAGCTACCAAAGGTAAAGTAGTGGCGTGGAACTGGTTTTTAATACGTGTACAAACTTAAAACCAGTGATAAACGATACTTTTACAATTCAAAGTGTGATTCTTTTGCTTCCCTTGAGCCCATACTTGAATACCTTATTCTTTTTCCGCCCAGAGAGTTGTGGTGTACCGCATATTGCCGGCATTGACCTCAGAGTTTGTCAACCCAGACATGGTTCCGTTTGTGCTGCCAAATGTGCTGCTTATTGCCGAAGAGTGCACCAAGGAGGAGTACGTTCGCCTCATCCTGCCTGACCTCACGCCTGTTTTCAAACAGCAGGAGCCTCTCCAGGTAGAACCAAGGGATGGATTTGTGCTGGAGACACCTGATTGTTTTAAGATATTTAAACAGAGTTCCTACACTGTCTTGAAGAATCTGATGAAATTATTGTCCAGGTGTGGATAAGTATGGGAAAAGAAGATAAAGAATGTAAAAAATCTTTCACTTTTTCCATACTTTAGTCACTATCCTGTTGTCTAAAATATCTGTCCATCCATGGAAAACCTTTTGAATCTCTTACCGTTCTTTCTACCAAGATTTTAAGGTGACGTTTTGAGTTTGGAAAATTCTGAAAGTTTGACATAAAAATTTTTAAATTTGTAAAATGATTTGTCTCAAGAAGCTCAAGATGACATGCATGTTTAAAACTGTAAATTTAACCTGACTAAAGAGCTTGCTGCTTTGGGTTTACTGCATCCGTTTGAAGTCTTTTCTCTATTTTTCTCTCCATGCCTCTTCAGGCTAGTAATATGGTGAGTTGTCTTCTTGTGGTGTACTTGTCACACCTCAGCTATAGGCTAGACTTGTGTTGTGCCTAGCAAAAACATCTGCACTAAACTCACTCAAATCATACTCACTGATCACATCTAATTAACCTAATACTGTGCTAGAGACAGTATGCTGCCATGCTGCTGATTTTCAGTCTTGGTTTCCTAACTGAGTGTTTGCTGTTCAGATCCTGCTAATCTTCCTGCAAAAGATGGACCTTCTGCTGACGAAGACACCGCCAGATGACATTAAGAACAGCGTGCTTCCCATGGTCTACAGGGCTGTGGAGGCTTCCTCAGTTCAGATCCAGGTACAGATGGAAAACTGTTCACTCGGTTTATTTTTACAGGTGGATCTCAGTAAGAATATCATTGATCATTTTTATTTATTTCAGTAATTAAATTCAAAAACAAGAATGTAGATTCACTGGATATCTGCAAATTTTGTTGGAATATGTCTTATAGCTAAGAAATAAGTTTCCAAACATCTTCCTTCCACAAAATTTTCCATTAAGATGCATGACTGCAGTATTTAGTAAACAGCCAGCTTCTTCTGCAGTGACATGTTGTGGCTTATCTTTCTTGCTTAGGTTGTAAGTGACTGTGTGTCATAATTTTTCCCTTCTGTACCAATACATTTCTGTTTTAGAAAATAATATTTTTTGTATTGTCCTTATATAATATTTTATTGCACTTGGAAACATAATTCTGGGTTTTCATAAGCTGTAAGCCATTCACACCCAAGTTAACAGATAAACAATTCAGTCTATATAATATGATTTTCAGTTCTTAATTTTGAAATCCAGAAGTAACAAAAAAAAAAAAAACAGAAAATGAAAATATGTTGGCACTGTTATAAAAATGCTTTCAGCTGCTTTTTTTTTTTTGCTTTAGACATTGCCACCTTGAAGTGCATAAATTTTTCCTAGACTAGTTGCCAATCCCTAAAGCATTGTTGTGCATATTTCAAGCATTCTGTAGCAAAATCTTGGAGCCTTCCTTTACATTTCTGAATCACCTCCTTATCTCCAGAGGACAGGGAGTGCAGATGCCACACTTGGCATCATAAAACTGTCACATTCTGTAACATCTTCTTCTTGGCTGAGCAGGAGCTGTGCCTGAACATCATCCCAACGTTTGCCAACCTGATTGACTATCCGTCCATGAAGAATTCTCTCATCCCGCGCATCAAATCAGCCTGCCTCCAGACGTCCTCTCTCGCTGTGAGTCTCAGTCATTCCTGCTCAACTCTCGTTTATTTATTTGTTTATTTATTATTTAAGTTAATTAATCTACATCTCATGTTCTGGTGCAGGTGCGAGTGAACTCTCTGGTGTGTCTGGGGAAGATTCTGGAATATCTAGATAAATGGTTTGTCATCGATGAAATCCTTCCCTTCCTTCAGCAGATCCCCTCCAGAGAGCCAGCTGTCCTTATGGGCGTTTTGGGTAAACAAACAAACAACAGCTGCAATAACTTTCTTACCGTTCTCACACTTTAAAAAACATTAAATGTTTATTTCAAGTGGTCGCTGTTTATTTTAGGAATCTATAAATGCACCTTTACCCACAAGAAGCTTGGCATCCCCAAAGAGCATCTCGCCACAAAGAGTTTGCCCCACCTCGTCTCTCTTAGTATCGACAATAACCTCAACCTAAATCAGGTACACCACTGGTTAGTGGATGTGATTCATATAAAGTATATTTTTTTCCCATAACTTGAGCTAATGTGTGTTTCCTTGTAGTTTAATTCTTTTATGATGGTAATCCGGGACATGCTGAACCGCATGGAAGCTGAACACAAAACCAAACTGGAGCAGCTGCATATCATGCAAGAGCAGCAGAGG
The DNA here is from genome assembly GCF_003331165.1 of Xiphophorus hellerii. Lineage (NCBI taxonomy): Eukaryota > Metazoa > Chordata > Actinopteri > Cyprinodontiformes > Poeciliidae > Xiphophorus > Xiphophorus hellerii. The sequence goes on along the minus strand of NC_045688.1, from coordinate 6,844,607 downwards.
TTTTTTCACGTTTTATTTACCATAAAATCGACCATAATAATGAAAATATTTAATGGATATGATGGTGAATATTTTTTTACTATTCTATATAATAGGAGTCTAAACATCACAAATCCAGGGAATTCCACAGAAGAAATTAAAAGCCCACCAAACTCTGGAAACCAGGTAATAATTTTGACTCTACATTTAAAACAGTGAAATATAAAGAAATTGCAATTGTATGGGTTTCTGTTGATCGCGGTTTGTTTGTTGTCAGATTGACGACATATTTGGCAGCGCAAGTGTTAATGGGAAAGAAAATGGATCTGCTGCAACACCGTCGCAGCCTAACAGGGTAAACACACACACCTTCATTTTTCAAATTATCTCATAACAGCTTCTTCCTTCACATTTACAGACACCAAATTTAAATAAACCTAAACAAAACTGTGCTTTTATTGAATACTTTTATTTACCTAACTCCTCATGTCCTCTTGACTTCTGTCCTCCTAATATTCATATATTCAGGAAGACCAATGTTGCATATGACTAATTGAGGCGTCAGTGTTAAAGCTTGAACCAGCTTTAACACTGATTAAAGCTGGTTCAAGTTTTAGTTTCATGGTAGTGCAACACTGGATATCATCATCTTAACATGAACGCGTGTATTATTACACACACTGACGCAATATTGGTAAGATTTTATAGAAGGTCTTTCACTGCCTTTAATAGCCACACTTCATTGGTAACTTCCTGTTGAGCCCTATTTTATAGGAAATGTTAAAACAAAAGCTTCTTATGGGATTAAGTCACTTAAGGTTGAATTTTCTCAAATTTTCAGTGAGATTATGTTAGAGCAATAAAATATGGATAACTTTAAGGCATTTTACTCATCTTTTTAAATGGGTGATAATAAATATGGAGGGTTCTGGCTGTGATCCAGTCGCTTTCTTGCTGCTCTCTAGGTTTCTCTGACTCTGGAGGAGAAACAAAGGTTAGCCAAGGAACAGGAACAGGCAGCTAAACTGAGGAGCCAGCAGCCGTTGGCACCTCAGGCCATCAAACCTTCGTCCTCCAGCAACTCACAGGTGAAGCCAGAAACGTTCTCCCAAACAAAAACGCACAACTTGACTAAAATGTGTTGGGTTTTTAACTCGCCTCTGTGTTGCAGACTAAAGATCTGACCAGCAGCCTGCTCAACAGCATGACGTCTCTAAACAGCCTGTCCATGGCGAGCTCAGCGCGGCCACCCCCAGTACAAGGCACTACCGTGTCTGCTTTCCCCTCTTCCGGTCCGATGGTGGGGCCGGTCTCTAACGGTTTCAACCCCAGCATGGGTTTCCAATCTGGGGGCATTGGGATGGGCATGCGGCCCTCGGGCCCCGGCCTCTATGGAGGAATGGCCTCCACCACCAGCACCCCCAATTTCGGGACTCTGACGCAGAATCAAGGACCGTCTGGGCTGACGAACAGACCGGCCAACATGTCGGCCTTGGACAACCTGTTTACACCCAACAAACCCAAAGTCTCTCTCAACCAAATAGGTCCCCAGACCGCACCTGGAGGCGGTTCCCCCTGGGCAAGTCAGTTCGGGTCGGCCCAGAACACTCAGACTCCGATGGCGGTAGGGATGGGAGGGATGCCCAGCGGGTTTGGGATGCAGGCAAACCCTTTTTTCAGCCCACAGAACTTTTCTCAGCCGGGTTCTGCCCCAAGCATGAACCCAGGCGGAGTGAAACCGAGCGCGTCTGCGAACAATGACCTGCAGGACTTATTCGGCTGAAAGGAAAATGAAAACGAACCCCTGATGAAGTATATTCTTTTAAAGACTGTAGAATGAGAGCTTTGAATTTCACAGGTGATTGTGGAGCACTTTCACAGGTGTTTTTGTACTTTTAATCTCGTCTAATTTAACGTCTCGTGCTGACGGTCTGCTGAAAATGATACCCGCGCCAACGGTCAGGTGTGGGTTTCACTTCTTTTACGCTTCGGCCTTTCAATGATGGGGGTTTCCTACTGTTTTTGTACTTTCCCAGGCAAATATATCGATTGGGTCAAGTTGAATTTGAGTTTGGTTCATTGTTGACTTCCTAAATGGAGGGAGAGTATTTTACTTAAAAGAACACGATTTTTTCATTTTCATACCTAGGAAATGTAGAAAACTTGCTGTGCTCACTTCACATTTGCTCACTTTCAGGCTTCTGTACTTCCTCTGCCTTTCCAGAATATTTTGGGATTTTGAGGTTCAGGTTAAAGAATGGTGTGTGATTTCATTGGGAGGTAAGCATGGTTTTAAAAACCACTTATTTGCAGTTTCACGTTATATATGTTTCTCTAAAGATAAACTGGACAATCCTTCTGGGCTTCATTCTTTTGTAACATGACCAAAATGATCTCCATTGCTTGTACATTGGCCTCCATTTGCTTTCATCAGCTTCGCAGGTGAATAACCTGGTTTCTATTATTGCAAAGTCTTTCTCCTTTCTGGTTCTGGTTATAGCGGAGTGGCTGTTACTGCTATGTTCTTCTAAGGAATCTCAATGTTAAAGGTGATGTGGAAAGTATGCACTTTTGTTCTTGTGCCTTACAAGGGCACATGTCTAAAACTAAGCAGCACTCAATTGTTACACAAGTAGGCATGGGTCAGGATAAAATATTACTATATTATATTGAGGATCATATCATGGTGTTATACTGTTAACACAAAAAACAAACATAACATACTTTAATAAGTATGTTATCACTTATTAAAACAGGAAAACTAACGATTCCTAATGCTGGAAAAGTAACTTATTAGTTATAATATTACCTTTTTATATCTGAGTTTTCAAAACACTTGCCAACATTTCCAATTCTCCATCCTCCAAGTTCTGCTCCATCTAGTTCACATAACCTATAAGAATCACTAAAATGCTGTAAAAATACAATTCTTTGTTCTTCCTCAAAATTATTAGCTATTGCTTGAGTCTGGAAGCAGTGAGATGAATTAACAAAACTAAGATAGATTTGGGAACGATACACTGGAAAACTTTTGCAGTTATTGAAGTTTTTACATACCTTGATAAGAGTAACTGGCCCATGCCTACACAAAATTGTTCCAATGGATGTGACTTGCTTGGTTGCATTTCACTGACCACATCAATTTAAAAACTGTTTTTCTTTTTATCAACTAACATCGGAGATTTTTTTTTCTAGTGACCAACCATATCACAATCCCCATACTTCATGTGCATTAATATGAAATGTAACTGTGTAGTTATTTTATTATAGAATGCTCCATGAGGTCCCTGGCATCTTTTTTGTTTTTGTGATTCTGGGTTAAGAGGCCTTAGATGAGTCGAGTGCAATAATCCTTTTCGGTTCTTGAGGGTGAAAATAGTTTGTCGGAACCAGCTCTCGTTGTGTGTGACCTGCAGTAACTTCACCGTTCTGTCGGATTTTATTAATAACTAGATATTAATGTAAATTCACTCTGAATTAAACATTTTGGGTCTTTTAGATTCACATTGATTCTGCTGATGATTGTCATTTTATTTAATGTTTTAAGATGAACTTCGCTCTTCAGGTTCTGTTCATTTCCACACTGTTAACGCTTTGCTCTGATTAACTCGATTGGTTTATTGGAGTGTTATTTCACATATTGTAGCAGAACCCCAAAGCTAACTGAAACTAGGTCTTTGATTAGGCCGTTTGTAAACTACTGCTGTTCTGTGTGTGAAGTGTGAGCCTCGTTTTGTGTCCAGGTGCTGGTTTCTGAAGTGGTTCCATGAAGATCTGTACATATATAAAAGCATACAATCTAATATTCTCAAATGATGGTCACTGTTTGTTTGATATTTTTTTTGTGATCACTTTTATTTGAAGGGGAAACAATTGTATTAACCATTTCTAGATAAATTAGAAACGCTTAAGACATCTTAATAAAAGTGAAAAGCAAAAATGAAGTTCTTTGGTTGTGGCAGTGCTAATTGACATAAACCATTTTACAAACGGGTTCAGCACATGCAGTACAGTTCTTGAAACTTTCTGTGAAGAAACACTAAGCAGAGTTCCCTCAGACATTTTTAAGCATTTTCCATATTTGTATCTGCAGACTTTCTTACATTCACATTCAGATATTTTTAAAGCTTCTAGACTTAAAGCTTGACATCACTACCTGCCATAACTTCACTTGTATTTATACTTAAAAAGCAGGTTGGGAAGTACAGACAATTTGGGGATTTTGACATGAAAGTTGTAGGAGCCCAGAATGATGTATGAGAACATACTTTTGATAAGAGATATACTATATCTTGTCAGAAAGTAAACCCAAAATTTTAATTCTAAAGTGGACTGAAAACCTATGAGCATCTCTGCTTCATCCTATGTTAACAGTATTGTAAACACCAACCAAGATAGAAACAAGACAGCTTATGAGGAAAACGTGCAAGTATCTCTTCTCCCTCTGAACAATCCGTCCCGATCACTGGAGAAGTCGTCTCACTGACCTGGTGGCATTTGTGGACAGGTTCCTCTGAGTCATGGCTGCAAGCAGACGGAGTACATAAACTTTTTCCACATCTAAAACCTTAATATCTGCATAAGGTACAAGTACAGCTGTATTTGCATTGCCTGAAATACATATTTGTCAACATTTACCGCTCTTTCTGCTGCTCACCTGAGAAGTTGAGCTCGTAGCTGAACCTGCGGGTGGCAAATGTCATAATGCCTGACTGGTTCTGCTGGTACTGGAGTTCAATGTCTGGACTGGAAACGCTGCATTGACAATAACTCTGCATGACACCATAAATAAGGGACAGTTTAACTTATTAGCAATTGTTTGTCTTCTAACAGCGCTGTTCTCATATTAATAAAAAGAGACACTCAGGCTTACTTTGGAATAATCTTTCCAAATCCCATCGATATCTTGGAACTGCCAACGGACATTTGTACCTGAGCTGAAGAAGATAAGATAGAAATAGATTAAAGGGAATAATAGAGCATAAGTGGAAACATCATATGGAATCTGTTATATTCATTCATGTAAGGACTAAGTTACTCCAAAGGAAGTTGGTCATAAACTTTTCAAAAATAAAAGACATGTCTAAAAGGTGCACTGCTTTACCTGTTATTTTTCTGAGCTCCGTTGTCCGGACTCCGCCTCACGCTTCTTCTTGTCCCAATATTATTATTAATTTGGCACATTCCTGTAAATAATAATGGTTTTCAGAGGCTTCTTGAATTAAACAGTGGATTATTGAGATTGAATTGTGTATATTACTGGCAAAATCCAGTTTGTATGAAAAGTTTCTGATACTGAAGAGGATTTGGCCCTGTGGGTTCAGCTGGTATTGCTTCTCAATGGCAGCGCTATCAAGCAAACATATCTGCAAAAAAATATAAATCATAATAAATAAATGTTGCTACATTTAGCTTGGATAATCTCATGGTACTTCTTATTTCATAAACTGCAAGTAAAAAGTTTGTGGCACAACTTCAAAGCAATTAAGACAACATAGACAAAGCAACAAAAGGAAAGCATTTATCATAGTACCACTGTTAATCACTCTGAACCTATGGTGGTGGCAGCATCATGCTGTGGAAAAAGCCAAGCTCAAGGATGAAATGAATGCATGTTAAAAGATTACAATCTTGAAAGTTGGAGAATAAAGTTCGTACATAAGAAGCTGTACTTACATGTGCTTGGTATTCTGTCCATTGTCCTTCATCTCCCATAAACTCCCACTTGAAGCTGGGATTGTATAACTGGGATTGTGATGCCAGAGGCAGGAATGAAGCAGAGATAATGCTGCAGGGACATAAAGTGAAGTATTTTGTAAAATTATTATTCTGAGAGAGGCTAGAATGCTTCACTTCATTTACATGGGCATGACTGAACTAAGGTTGAAAAATCTTACTTTGCGGGGCTTGAGGTGAATTTCGGTCGCCTGCGCAAGTTTCTGCGTAAGCCGGTAGTGACGTTGGTTTGGGTCATGGCTGCAAATTTAAACACCTTCAGTTACATCTAACTGCATACATACAATGTTTACCCGATTGTAGAAATAGCTCTCAGAAACTCGTCAAAGCCACATACTGGAAAAATCCAGTGAGTATCCAGTCGAGCCAACGAAGAACTGAATGACTCCCTGAGGATTCTGAGTGAAATGAGTCTCGATGTCTTTGCTGGTGATGGATGATGATGACATGTTGGAGCTCTGAGGGGGTGAGGAAGATGAAAAATGTTCAGCTTTGTTCACAATAACACAGAAGTTAGCTTTTTCTCCGCAAGGTGGCAGGAACAAAAACAAAATTCTTTCTGGACATAAAATTTCATACTCCACAAGAACTCAAGATCACAGTTACTGGAAAGTCTCATATGCCCTTTATACTGCTGCATTCGTTTATAATAGTCACCATGCATGATACTAGAAAGACATTAGCCCAGACAAAATGTCAGGACCCTGAGAGAGAGAACACATTTCTTTACCTGTGATCCATATTCACACCACAGGCTGTCGTCTCTGAAGTACCATCCGATGTCCTCTTCTTGACCCTGAGGGACGAGGCTCAGTCTCTGCACCCTCAGTGCTGGGTTATTAGTCTTCAGTTCATCAAAGTCTATAAAAACTTTCCTGTGGATTGACAAAAAATGCACTATGGTATATTTCATGTGGTTTCTGTAGATACATGACCAAACCTATTTTACACAGAGCGTAAAAATACAAACCCTAGACTTGTGTTGATGCTGATCCCCTTTGCTCCAGGTTGGCAGTAGTGAGTCTCGATCACATGATCGTTGTCAATATTCAGCCACTGATTGCTGTTCAACAGTTGCCACTGATAATGATTGTCACTCACTGACAAACACAGAAATTTTGACTTTATTACATTTCACTGTAATCTTGCTAAACCCAGCTATAGTGAAAGAACTGAAATCCTCCTGCTTTGTACAATTTTAAGAGATTTTAATCTATAACACTGAACTTCTGGTATAGGTCCTGTAAATCATAACAGCCAAATGCCAACTTCCTCATGCTCAGACTGATTCAGACTCAACATAAGCTGAGACAAATAAAATACACTAAAAAGGCAGGATTTGGAAAGTTTACGCACAAAAGTGACTTAACATGATATTTTCAAAATTAACACAACATGAATCGACCCACTTACTTGTGCTAAAATCCTTCTGCTACGCTGTCATTTCACAGACATAAATAGTTTCACTTTCATTTCTTTGACAGAGGGAGAGGGAGGGGAAACTCCAGTCGCTGTTTACAAGTTAACTCTGTCAATAGTGACTATGGACTCTTTGGTCTTCAGCCATATGAGTGTAGCCACATGTGCTAATATATGGTTCAAAGATGTGGTTCAGACAGTTGAGACAACTGTCAACTATAATAAGTAAAGTATGCTAACTTTAGAAATAAGTTAGAGTAAATGTTCTAATTAGATTTGTCAGATTAGAAGTAACTTTTGAAAATAACAACCATTAAGCAGATAACTAGCATACTTTTATTAAATTCACAGTAGCTGTAAGCGTCAAACCATAATAATTAATAGAAATAAAGGCTTCAAAACATGGGTTTGTTTGTGATTTATATATGTAATGTGTTTTACTTAGTCATGGAGTTACTGGAATAAATGAAGTTTTCAATAACATTTTAATTTATTGAATAAAACTCATTTGTTTTTCTGCTTAAATCAACGACAGGTGCCCCAAATGCAAAAAGAAGCTTAGAAAATTTATGTTGTGTGTTTTTCACATGTAGAATAAAGGTTTTGTAAATCACAGATCAAGTGCAGCCCATAACTACAAATAAATAAAATGTTCTTTGGATCATTCAGACCATTCTGATTGTATCTTACAAAGCTTACACTCATGTCACTGAGGATAGGATGCCGCCATATTTGGTGTTTTCCTTTTCATTTTATAGTAACAAAATCTGTTGAAATGTGATCAAAAGTTATATTTTTAAACAAACAACCCAAATGTGACCAACAACAACGATTTCTTTTACAAATAAAGTCATTAAATTACATGAGTAATCAGACTTTAACTAGGACTCTGACGGTGTCTCTTTTAGTCAATAAAGGATTTACAAAAATTGGTGGAAAAATTCCTCGTTCTTAAAATAAACAAAAGTCGACAGAAATTTGAAGCTTTTATTTATTTCAGTTTCTGCTAAGAGAGATTATGATCTTCACCAGAGGCTTTTCTCAGATCAGCACCAGGTTGAAAACATACCATAATATGAAGAAGAAGACACAAAAAGAAGGCAAAGAGGTGTAAATGACAAAGATTGAATATAATGCATATGGCACAATTGAGCAACATATGTGCATATTAGTGTAGAACAGAATTGATTTACTTTAATATTCATATTTTTATTGCATCAAGGGAATCTGACTGTATCTTCCATAGACAGATTCTAAAATCACATTCCATGTCCTCTAATTTAACCAAGATTTTTTGCTTTTCTGAAGAACCTATGGTTGGTTTCGGTACTCTGCAAAAAATAGACAAGAGCCTCTGAGACTCTAAGATGAAAAATTCAAACATCAAATGCAAATTATAACTTGGATTGTCTAAGTGCATGATTCTCAGGCAGGATTCATGTATTCACTTGTAAACCTCACTGATATTTCACAGTATCAGGCCATAATTTATGTAAACATCATTAAATGTTTTATTGGAGAGCTATCCCTGGTGTAATTGGAAAACAAACACCCTAAATGAATGCACTAGGACAGTATTGCACAATTGTCTGGTTTCTGAAAAGCGGCTCCATCTTTATTCCTCACACCAGCATTCGTCTGATCTTGCGTTTGCGGTTGTTTGTCTGGTTGATCTGAATCATCGCTGGAATGAAAAAAATATATATGTTGAAAGGTATTATTTAATTGCTTTCATTGACAAAATGAAATTATCCTCTAATTACGACAATTGTCTTATTATGCTGAATTGTCAACAATCCTAACCTCCAAAATCCAGCTTGTAGGGTTGTCCGTTTATTTTGAACTTCATGCTGTCTGTGGGGTTTAGCTGGTACTTGCTCTCGATGTCATCACTGGTTATGGAGCACTCAGACGAAGTGCCTGACTGTTGAAACAAACTGACATGTTGCAGTTAAACTGGAAAACAAAGTCTCTGAGATCAAATTGAACCACATACTCTGCTGACCCTGCGTTTGAAAATATGCCAGTTTCCAACGTTTCCTTCAAATTGCCACTGTGGTTTGGTGCCCACAGAAAGCTTCTTGAACGATGTGGCTACATGAGCGGCTCTGAAATAATAAAATCAAATTTTGGACTTACAGCATTTAAAAGACATGTTTATGGCTATTATTGCTAGCATAGTGTTAGTGGAGCATAGAGGCAAAATAGCTACCTTAGCTTGGCGTGAAAGAAATTAGGACAACCTAAAACATTCTGTGCATATTTGAACATGAATTTCTCAAGTAATACAAAAAAGTTCAATAAAATATTGTTTCAAAATAAATTGGTGAGTTATAATTGGGACACCCAAATAACACTTCCCACTTACAATGTCTAAAATTACACATTGGTATTTTATATGACGTGAACATCATAACGACGACATTCTTCTGCATTTTCAAAGAGCGTTTCTTTCCCTGTTAAAACATCTAACATTTTCTGTCTGAGGCTTTAAGACAGAACGATTTTTGCTCCGATTGGTGTTAAAGTAAATCTATCTATAACCAGAAAAATATGCTAATGTTTATGCTTTGGAGGTGATGTTCACTTTATTGCATAATAAAGTGCTGTGCTGTGGACTGTGAAGTTTTATAGATTTTGAGCATGTCACCTGGGAAAAACTCAAAAACTTGTAAACAAATTACAAGTTGTTTACTTTAGAGAAGATGAAGTGCTTCATTTACATTCTATCAGTGAACCAGATCCAAACTTACCCTGTTATTCCTTGTTGTTGTCTGAACACAGGTCGCCGTGTGACCTTCCTATTTTTCTTTTTTCCCACCTGTCGCATTTCTATCAAAAGTCAAAAACGAGTCAGTGAAGTTAAGTAAATCGTAATGAATGTGCTGCATCTAGTTGGAGTTGTGTGCTTAAAGAATCCATTATATGAATCGGTGTGAGTGTAAGTCACCTGGAAACTTAATTTGAAAACTTTCCCCACCAGCTGTGAAAGTAAAAGAGCTTTTCGGGTTGCTCTGAAACTTCCTCTCTATGTCGGAGCTTTTTACTGGACCTGGATTGCCTTTCGAGTTCTGCCCACAACATAGCAAACATGACAAATGAGTCATCACTCAAACCTACTGTATGAGATTTAAACAAGAATAAAGATGCAGAAGCCATCTACCTTGTCTCCATACTTCCTCCACTTCCGACTTAAGGTGCAGTACCAGTCCCACACAGTGTTGCCATCATCCAGGCGCCTCACCTTCAAGTTCTTTCCATAGATTCGTATTTTGTTGAAATCTATACACACCGCCCTGCAGGACAGTAACCTCACTCTCACCTTGTTGATATTTAGTTTCACTTTGTAACAATTTAATACAGTTTTAAGATTTAAATAATCATATATATGATTAAACGTTTACCCATATGATGTGTTGTATATTTTGATGCTTTTAGTGTGGGGCAGAGAAAACTGGGCCTCAATAATATGATCATTTTCAACATCCCTCCAGCCCTTTCCATCATTTATCTGCCACTGGTAGGGTCGACCATCAGTAAGTTGGGGGTCTGGTTGAAAAACAAAAATAAATTTAATTTGAAGGCGGTAAGCAACTAATGTCAAACAAAATAAATAACATTTACTTAAAGAAAATTGGTGACATAGACCACTGGAGCTACTTGAACAACATGATTTAATAACAATAATAAATCAAAGTTAATAGCTTCTTACTGCTTGCTGCTGATTGGTCTTCGGAGCTGGCACACTCCCCAAATGATCTCCTTCCACCCAAACTGTGATTGAGTTTACAGCTTGATCCGTAGCGGCAGTTTCCTGTTAGGAAATACTTGCACACATGCAGGTAAGAGCAGCTGGCCCCACCCTTACAACCGCCACGGTTGTAATATTTGCAGGGTTGCTTTGTGTAAACCTGAAAAAGGAAAAGAATGATTTAAGAAAAAGAGAGTAGTTTTGGTTTCAATTAGTTATTTCCTAAGTTTATGTGTGGTTGTGCTTGGAAACTAACCTGACTGTCATCCTCTGAATCCGACTCCTGCTCACTCTCCGACTCAAAGTCTGACTCATCGCTGACTTCTGATTCGCTTCCAGAAAAAGTTTCCTCATCAGACTCTGAAAAATATTTCACTTAAGTATTAAGGCAGGATAAGCCATCCTTTTTATAATCATAGTCATCATCATATGGATAACTTTGGGAATCAAGCATTTCAAAAACATTGTAGTTGTCCTGTGTTTGTTAAACAGTCTAATCAATATGAGATCTCACAATTTGTCACATTACAAACAATAAATGTTATTGGATATTTACGTCACAACAAAAAGTAGGGCAGAGCTGTGAAGCAAAAGAAAACAAAGTTTTTGTCAAAATTACCTACAAATTAAAAGTGTTACATGCATTGTATTCCATCTTCTTCACTCTGATGCACCAAAAATAAAATCTAATGCTATCAGTTTCCTTTAGAGGTCTCCCTAGTAACTGAACCTCTATAGTTTTTTTTTGTGGTCATTTGATAAGTAAACAAACAAAGCATAGATATAGTTTGTCATAAGAGCACGTGATCTCGTCGAAGCCGTCTGCCCCCTGCTGGTGAACTCGTGGAGTCCTTTTAGTTTCACTTCCCTGCTCGGTAGCAAACCCAAGTCGAGATTTATTTAGCTTTAATAATGTATATTAAATCAGGCAAGCGCAGATTTCACAACCATTAGTGAAACTGTAAGTACAAGAACTTTATAGATGTTCTGTATGTTGACTGAACAAGAAACGAAACTTGAAACTGCAACTTGTCAAACTGCAAGAACGTCAGTATCTGACTGTAGTATAACACGTTACTGAGATTTTAAATGTATTTTGTATCTAATACTTACTTATTCATCACATCTAACACAATTTTGTTGTTTTTATTTGAGTGTATATTTTTTAAAAATTGCATTATTTCACTATATACAACTATCGGCGCTAAATAAATAAAGACAAAAACGGAATATAAAAATACAATACATAACAGACAGTATAGCACTTTATTATAGTTATTTTTTAAATCATGAATACGTCAATAAAGGTCGGAGCGAAAGCCAACTTACCATGAGCAGACGCCATTGCCGGGTTATAATAAACTACTTTCGTTTTACTCATAAGCGCTATGCTGGGCCTACACTGCAGTAAACAAATACCACTCCCAGGACTGGCATTGAACTTACTTGGCAAACAATCCAAGTTATAAAGACTTTACAAGTTATTCCAATTAAAAACGACAACAATTTTAATTTTGTTAATAAGAAAATAAGAAAATATGGGGGGATCAGGGGGGTTGGTATGTGAGTAACAATCAGAGTAGTCCATAGTTGTACTCAAGTAAGAATAGCTGCAGTATGTTTGACTCAAGTAGAAGTAGATAGTTAGACTAAAAAGTAGTGGAGTCTCAAGTAACTAATCATAACATACAATTTAATTTGTGAACGTGTACCCTAAAAGACAGTTAGGGTACAGTTCAAAAATATTACTTCTGGCATTTTTAAGAATAAAATAAAAATTAGTATCAATAAATAACTTCATTGCCAAATACCACATTTCAGGCATTTTAAAATCGGATTTGCTCACTACATATAGCCTTTGAAACAATTACAGTAGATCATCTCTTTAGAACAGTGAAATGTTATTCCATTGACAGTATACTCTTTACTAAATATTCATTTGACCTGCAAATTACACAGAATGCTCAGCAGATATAACATAACTTTTTCACAAAGTGCTGTTGCTTCTATTTAAAAGCACTGAATTGAGTTAAATAAGGTATAAAAATGCATTGTTGACTAATTATATTATTTGACATGTTTGAGTTTCATGTCAAATTTATTTAGCCAATGTTTGCTACTATATTAGATAGTTTTTTGATACCTCAAATGGCATTAAATGAAATAACAATGCTTTTTGTCACCTGTGTAACACCCTCGACGATAGATGGCGACAGAGAGATGGTTCTGCTGGCTTTTTAAACTCACGAAGAAGAAAGTAGGGACCTTCAGAAGTAGGAACGACTGTTAACCACTACCAAGGACGCTTTGGTGGTAAATGTTTATACAAAGCAGAATGGACATAACTGCACAGCCAGATCACGCCTACACCAACACCATGTGTGATGGGATTATCCCGACGGAGTTCACTTATAAAAGTAAGTGATGGCGGTTTAACGAAGCTATCTATAGTGGGCAGAGTTAGCTTAGGAGCAACCTAGCAAGGCTACTACATAGTGACGTATTAACATCAGACTTGAGTGTTTATTAAAGCGACTGCAACTTATTTCATTTTAGTCTGGTCTTTAGCCATATGCCCGCGGATGAGCAAAGTCTTTATGAACTAAAGTAATATTAAAATAATTCATGATAACTTAAGATAGTGAGTTGTAAATAGCAAGGCGAAGATTCGTGTCATCAATAGTCATCATCAGTATAGGCTTCCTACGTAGAGGGAAGTCTGGAATTTGATGAAAGTATTTTAACGGCCCGATTGAAGAAGAGAAAATTGATTTTGTAAATATATTTCTCTTTCCATGCTTTCTTACACAGATTAAAAGTTGTATCCACCCACCCACGTGATCAGCCAGTCTTCTGTTTGTTTTTCAATCTATTTACCCATTCATCCATCCATCTTAAATTCAAATTCAACTTTTATTCTTGTATTTTGCATTGAAAAACGTGTAGGAACCCTGTCAGTGTTTAACCCTTGTTGTTCTGTTTTTATTTTTTCAGTGAGCAATAAAGAAATAGAAAACTTTGTGAAGTTGCGGGTCTCAAACAGTTACCTGTTCTCTGGATTGAGAAATAGTTCCAAGTGGGCATGGAGGTATGTATGACATACAATTTGATCAAAAACAACGTTTCAAAACAATCCATAACACCCAGTTCTACAATCAATACATATAATTTACTTTCATCAAAGGTATTTTAGAAAATGTTAGATGAAACTACAATTAAAGTCCACACTAGTCCTTAAAAGTTTCCAAAAGTAATTAGTCTTATCTCCTGTTCACAAAACAAACTGCAGACTCCACACTGTTACAAATTATTAAATGAAAATAAAATAAACATGGAAAGGCAATATTTGAAAAACTAAGTACACCCCAACATTCAGTATCGTTTTGAACTGTCTTTTGAAACAGTAACTAACTTGATCAACTAACTTTTCAACTGCTTCTTTTTAGCACACTTATTAAAACAACTAGACTGATATCTGTTGCTAATCCAGTGAAATAATATCATTTTCAGGGCCATCCTGAAACATATGGGTTTGCATCACAGGATGACTCATCGTCAAGCCTCTAAAAAATTTGAAAACCTGAAGAAGAGATACAAGGTACAGATTTGGTTGCCTTAGTTGAGTTAAAAGTTTGGCCATTTTACTCTTTTTACCATTTGTTTATTTCACTCCTCCTCAGGAGTTAAAGAATCCTCCAGCAGGAGTCAAAGTGGTGCCTCAATCATGGCCTTTCTTCTCCCTGATGGATGATGCCATGGAGGGTCGACTGCAGAGTTCAGCTCCTATCCTGAAAGCCCTTCCTAATAACAGCAATGTTAGTGATTTCTTAATAGCACCCACACGCAAAAGGAGAAAGGTTTCCAACATAGGGGTGTCTTCTGCTGTAGACGAGGCAGCAGGTATTGCAGAGATTGAGGTTCAGGTGTATGGAGATGAGGTTGAGGCTGCTGCGGCAGAGCCTGCAGAAAGTGAGGAGGTAAACGGTTCCATTCCAGAGGTGGATATCAGCACGAACTGCGAGCCACGAGAGAGAAAGAGCGAACAGCTGCTTATGCAAAGAGAGAAACCGCATCAGGACGTAGCCGCTCTGGACCGAGAGCGGGCGCTGCTGGAGAGGGAG
The DNA here is from genome assembly GCF_003331165.1 of Xiphophorus hellerii. Classification (NCBI taxonomy): domain Eukaryota; kingdom Metazoa; phylum Chordata; class Actinopteri; order Cyprinodontiformes; family Poeciliidae; genus Xiphophorus; species Xiphophorus hellerii. The sequence continues at coordinate 6,829,601 of NC_045688.1, read as the reverse complement.
AGGGCGGTAACGGAGAGGGAAAGGGCTGTGATGGAAAGAGAGAGAGCAGTGATGGAGAGGGAACGGGCCGTGATGGAGAGGGAGCAGGTGATGCTGGAGAAGGACAGAGACGCTCTGCGAAGCGAGAGGCTGGTTCTGGAAAAGGAAAAAGCAAAGTGGCAGAGACTTCTGGTGCAAAAAGAAAGAACGGAGGAGATCACTGAAGAAGACAGCAAGGTGATGAACTCTGATGCAGTGGATAAAAGAGAGAGAGTTCTTTCTTTGTTGGAAAAATTGGCAGAGAACATTTAAAAAAAAAAAATCAGTACAATGACAGTTTGCACTACCTTAACCTTTGGAGGAAAAATTACAGTGCCTTGCAAAAGCGTTTATACCTGTTGCATTATTTTTAATTTTGTCAATTTAAAACTAAAAACTTCATAGCATTCGATGGTAACTTTATGTAATAGACCAACACAAAATAGTGGATAAGTCTGTCTCCCAGTTGAGAAAGTTTTTTCAGATTTTTATTTGTAAAACATTTAGAAAACTATGTATCATTTACCATAGTACTTTTTGTTGGTTTGTCACATAAAATCCCAGTGAAACATGTTGAATTTGGGTTTTAGAATGTAAAATTCAAGGGGTTATAATTAGAGGTGTGCCGATCAATCGGCCACCGATCATAATCGGTGAAAAAGTGTATGATCGGTGATCGCCAATCACGGTCTCTTGTTGCCGATCACCAAAACCGATCACATTTATCTCACTTCTCAGCCTGCGGGTGCAGCTGATCTCCTCTTTCCTTCACATTGCGCAAAGCGCGCGGCAACAAATCCTGTCGTGTTTAACCGTGCTCTTAGGATGTTTGGATTTAGTAACTTGGGATTGTTTATTTTGATGCAACCTTAATCATATTTGACTCATGTATAATTTAGGGTACAGAGAACCTTACTGTTAAATATTGTTTAACTGGTTGCAGGTTTTTCAGTTGTCCTTTTGACTGAGTAGCTGCTGCATTGTGCCTGCAAGTATGTTGCATGTTTACGTTAATTAGGTAATTTTTGAATTTTGCCAGATCACATAGCAGCATTTACACCTAACGCGAAAAATCAACAACCAATTCAGGTGATCGGCAGAGATCTGCCTCATGGGTGATCGGTATTGGAATTGGCAGCAAAAAAACCTGATCGGGGCATCCCTAGTTATAATACTTCAGCAAAGCACTTGAATAAAATTGCACCGCACATGATTGTATACAATTCCTCTAATGGATGTTTGCGATCCCTGCATGTTGTTCCAAATGTGGATGTTTTGCAAAGAATGCAGATATATTTATGGTCATATATTTATTTTCTATTTTGTGTTGTCACAGAAGTTAAAATCTACGAACAATCTTTTAAGTTTTCAATAAAAAAAACATTGAGCCACCTCTAGATTGGAGAAGTCTTTAAAATGACTTTATTCTCTTGTGGTTATTCCATACAGGGCACACAATGGCATTATTCTAAACCCGGTCCACAACCAAAAAAATAAAAAAAACAAACCAAACCCACCCACCGCCACCTCCATAACCTAACAATAGTCTTTATTTAATCGACTCTAGACATTAGAGTTCTTGATTTAGACTATTGTGCACAGTTAAAACAGGACCTTTTCAATCAAATATAAAAATTATGTCAGTTTGTGTAAAGAAACAAAGTCTAAATATATTTATTTTATATTACAGTACAAACTTTACAACCAGAAGTTGTGTTTAAATGCATTTGGTTTATTACGTTGCATCAATTCTCATCCAGCTCCAGCTTCATTAAAGTCTTTGCTTGTATACATTGCCAAAGAAGTGTTAGTCATTTATCTTAAAATTAATAATTTTTTTTTATTACAAAGTGAACCTTTAAACAACACATTACTGGTTGGTTTTTGGAAAAGACACTGAACAGAAACATAAACATCCGGTGAGGCTCTTTGAATAATACAGATTTGTACTTCTGAAGTATTGGCAAAATAAAGCACACACTGTGTGCTTGCATGTGTATTTGAGTAAAGCTTTATACAATTTATATTGTGTTGGCATGAAAATACTGAGCAACAGGAAGAAGGTCGTGTATATGTGCTTGATTGTTGGAATATCAGTCGTATTTGCTCTTTGGGCGATGCTGAACATTTCCGCACAGATTGCACACAGTTTTACAGATTGGTTCCATCTGTCAGCAGCATGTAGGAAACACACCTTCGGAAATGACTGGTAATTTGAACAATGAATATAGCTTAACTCTGCATGTCAGTATGTACAAAGAAGTTTGCAGGAGTCTGAGTTAAATGAGATTCCCGATGGGTATACGGGGCAGGCAGATGTAAGCCTGCGGGGTCTTGCTGAGGTTGATGGGGTTTCCGTCCAGACGGATGTCCTCCAACGCGTTTCGGATGTAGTTGAAGTCGTTCAGGTTGCAGAACGTGTCCTCGTGCATCATCTGAATGTTGTTACGCTGCAACAGAACAGGAAAAGAAGGTTTTTCAGTCATGTAGTCTCTTGAAAATTCTAGTTGATTTAGTTCTGAAGTCTAACCCGCTCATCTTGAAGTTTGGCAATTTGCAAGAAGAGAGCTGTGCTATTTTGTGATGGTTGTTGTGTTTGAAAAGACTTTTAATTCAAAGAATGCAACACCCTATACTGAAAAATATATACCCCTCCATTAGTGTACAGTCAACAACAAGATATGAAACCAGATTTTGTGCACCTGTAAGTGTAGCGAGCGTAGGCTGTCTGGTAGAGGCACTGGAATATAATCAACGTTGTTATCGGTGAGGTAAAGGTACAGCAGGCCAGTCATGTCCTGTAATCCAGAGAAGAGCAAAGATATTACTTGATTTAAAATTTCATTTGCACAACAAAACTTTTTTATTTTCTACTGTAACTATCCGTATATTATTTACAGGATAATATATATAATGCTCATTGGTTCTGCATTTGTCTAATTTCAGGGCGGAACTATTGCTGCCATGAACTTTGTGTCCTCTTTGTTTATCTTTCAAAGAAAGTACTCATGGTTCTATGATTCTGCATTTGGCTGTGTGTTTTTACCAATGGAAATAATTAACTCTTCTTTTGTTTTCCTTTCTGACAGAAAGGTCTATTTTCGAGATCAGAGGTAGTCAAGCCATTCGTTTGATTCAGGTTTGATGGAGAAGGGATGTATCTAAAATTTACAGGATAGTAGCTGTCTAACTGGTCTTTTCCACCCCTGTTCTAGACTGAGTAATTTACAAAGTTGTTGCTGCCATTACCTTTGCATATGCTTTGTTTTTCTTCCCTATATAAAATACAATTAACTCTGTCTTTTTGGACAAAGTGGTTGTCATTAACTTGTATGATCTGTTTCTATCCAATAGAAAGTCATTCTGTTCACTTTTAAAACATTTTGATGATAGCTTCCCCGTTTGGTTAGAATCAGTATTTGGAATCTGGCTTAAAATGAGAGCATGCAATGCAAAATGGATGAGTCTTCCTCAAATTTTCTGTCAACTTTGCCACCATACACAAGTACTCATTGAAAGAAATTTACTGAAGAAGGTGTACATACTTTAAATGCCTCTTTATGAATACCCTTTGAGCCAATGTTGTTGTGGCTGACATCAATCAGGGTCATGGTCTCGGGAAGGGCTGGCAGCTGTGAGATGTGATTTTCTCTGATTATCACCTCCTCCAGCTCAGGCAGGCCCATAAACGTTCTATCCTCAATGGAGGTTATTCTATTAGCAGTCAGGTCGATCTTCTTCAGCTTGTCTGGAAGGCAATAAAACATCATCCTCAGATACTCATGCTGTGTGTTCACTGACCGCTCACACCTACTTTGGAGTTGTAAACACTGAAAAGGTTAACTTTGCTTCTGAACATTTCTGCTCTACTAACCATACATTTTCATTCAAACAGGATGCATACTCATGTTGGCGAAGTCAGACTTGCTGATCTTTGTGATTCTGTTGTAGCGGGCGTAGAAGTGAGTGGTGTCTTTGGGCAGAGGTGGAACACTGTTCAGCTTCAAGTCGTCACAGTAGACCGAACCACCGAGGCATGTGCACAGCAAGCAAACAGGCAATCCTGGAAAACATCGAGAGGGAAAAGGGACAGAAGAATAGAAACAGAATTCAAATATAAATCATAGAGGGGCTGGAGATGTTTCTTTATGTATCCCAAAAGCCCTTTTGCAGGATTAAGGATGTTCAGAATGGTTTAAACCCTCACCTCTTAAACTGAAACGACCAGAAGCCCAACATTTATGCAAACATAAGCATTTACAAATACTACAGTAAAACCATACTTTATGTGTTGAATATCTCTAGTCACAGTATATTTGAGGTTTTCCACTTTTTCCTTTATGCTTCATTGGTTCAACTGCCTGTTATGACTTTGATCTTTTAAAACTCCCAGTCTGGATTAGGCCCTGAACAGTACTGACCTTCATCGATAACCTCGGTCTCCCCTGGCTCCTCTGGCAATGGGAAGCCAGAGAGCCCTGTATCTTCTTCTATACTTGTTTTCCCCTCCTGAGGGGATTCAGTTGTAGTTGGAAACGGCTCCTCCTCTTGTTTAGAGACAAGATTAGGTGTTAAAAAAAGGTTAGATTGAGGTGGACATGGGACAGGAAGCAGCAAAGCAGTTTAGCAGTGTTAAACAAGTGGTTATGCATTTTTCTGGATTAGGATTACGTGGACCTCACTTTTTTCGGTTAATGACATAAAATGTAATTGCCAACAAGGTTAGAGAAAATGTACTTGAGACAAAAACCACATAAAACAAGTTAGGAGGGTGTCTAAGATCCAATCTTCCATTTTCCTTTGTCTTCAACACACAATTCTATCTTAGATACTGACCTTCTTCTGGTTCTCTGGGTCGAATTGTCACAAGGACCTCAATGTCTCCTGACCCAGAGACACTAGGAAGTCCAGAGGTTCCAGAGACCTCTGAATCTACAGAGGCTTCAATGTCTACAGAGGCGTCAATGTCTCCCGAGGGCGTCCCAGAAGCACTCAGTGCCTCCTCTGGGATTTTATCTACAGAAGGGAGAAGCTCCTCCTCTTGTTAGAGCCGAGGGTTGGTGTTAGGAGTTGGAGGTTAAGAGGGACAATCAATCACACTCACATTTAGAATGAAACAATGTGTTAGAAACTGATGATTGTGGTGAAAAAGTTGAATACAATCATAATGTGTTGCACAAATAATTAAGGTCAACATTTAACTACATTATTGAAGAGAGCAGTTAAATGGAACAATAGTTAATTAGCATGAATCACACGTTCATTCAAGGTACTAACCTCCAGATATCAAAGTTATCCCTGAATATCCTGAATCAATAGAGTCCCCAGAATCCCCAGAGGTTCCAGAGGCCCCAGAGCTCAAAAGATCTCCAGAGAACCCAGAGCCAGACTGGTCCCCAGATACTCCGGTTTCAAAGGGGAGTTCAGTGACCATTTTCAAATCTTCAGGGAGAGAGTCTCCCGAAAAAGCAGACCCAGTGACGTCTCCAGATCCTGGAATGTCCCCAGATATCAAGAGATCCCCACCTGTCAAGAACTCCCCAGATCCACTGGTTATAATGAACTCTTCTGGATCCCCAGATATCAGAATAATGTCACCAGAAAAATCCCCGGAGCCACTGGAGACCAGGATGTCTCCTGAGACGGCAGACCCAGAGGCCCCGGAAGCTGCTGAAGTTTCTCCGGACCCTATAGAGCCTCCAAAATCCCCGGAAACATGAAGAGTATCGACCGTTGCCTGACGCAGCTCCACCTCTTGTTAGAGACAAAACGAGGTACTGATAAACAGACAGACAGGACTGAAACAGATCATTGATCAGATTTGGAGAACAATGACTATTGGGTTAAGAACATGAGAAACAGACACAGTCAACACAACACATTTAACCACTGACTGCCAGTTAAATGGATAACATGCAAATGGAAAACAGAATTTCCAGGATGGGTTGAGATGAAGGATGAGTGGGATACCCAGTTATTCCAATAAAGCTACTTTCACTACATAATAAGAAAGGGAAATTCTAGAGCCCTCTATTGAATTGCGTGCACTCATACGTCAAGTAGTTATATATTCTTCAGACCTTTCTCTGTGTCTGGACCCATGAGGACACCAGATCCACCAGAACCCTGAGGGACAGCTTGAGATTTTAGAGGCAATTCTTCTTCCTCTTCCTCCTCCTTTTCTTCTGCTTCTACTTCTGGTTCAGGATAGTTATAATCCTGAACCTGATAATCCGGCTCCTCAATCTCTGGCTGAAAGAAAAACACTAGCAGTGAGTCAAGACATAAAGCATCCCTGTTTCAATCCTATCCCTAGCACTCAACGTGTCTTACATTTTACCAACATATTCTGGTTTGTGCTCATGGATTATTTTTATTCGCTCATAAAAGGGCATTTTAAAATGTTTTTCTAACAGGGAATATTCTAATAAACAATATTTGCATAAGAAGAATACATTCTGAGAGCCCAAATATATTTTTGAGAAAGAGTCATTGTGGGGAAAATTGTTACTCATGTTTGAGCGCCATTCATACGCTGGTGGTGGTAAACTATTATACTGAACAGGACAAACGCCTATTACCATTGTTGCCATCCAGTTATTATTGAATAATTTTAAGTCATGAATTTACGTAAACTTTATTAGGTTCCTTTTTGGTCTTCAAAGCTGTTTTGTCTCTATGGTTATTGTTTGTTCCCCTTTAAGGTGCTTCCTGCTGCTTTCTTCACACCTGCTCCTTATTTGTTAATCATCACACCTGTCTTGTTTCATGTTGTTTACTCCCTCAGAGTATATATAGTCTCTTGATGGATGGGTTCTGTTTTCTTGCCAACCCAATTTTTTAAATTTTTTTTTTACTTTATATTTTAAGAAATTTAGAAACTTTAAAGCAATTTTCTTCCCCCAACTACCCCAGATTATGAATTGCATATGAAAACCTGCTTTTTCAATCACTTAAAAACAAAAGCATGTACTGTTTCCTTAATTTGTGGTTGTTTTCTGGGTGACGGTCAATCAGCTACATCTAATTTTAGATGAAATTGTGGTGTAATATGAACTGAATACTTTATAGAATTTATTATAGAAGCCTGACCAGTTTGCACATTAAAAATCTAATCTAATAAAACTGGGCACAAACAAAAATCTTAGCACAGGTTACTCAGAACTTTACAAATTTTAACAACCATTATACAGAACTTTTATCACCTGCACAAAGGTCAGGAATCCAAGATAAATGTCTTAAATCTTTCACCACTAGATGGAAGCAAACTGTCAAAAACTGTCCTCAGATCAGATGCATTTATATCTGAAGAAAAAAAAGCCTCCACTGTTAGTAATTGATGCTTTCCCTTGAAAATGTATATATTCTGATTGTATAAATGTACAAAGATGTTCTCTAGCAAAACAATTTATTGTACAAAACAAACAAAAAAAACGACATCCCCTCCCCCCAAAAACAAAATACCTTGCTGTTTACTACATTACTGGTTAAATACCCAAATTTTAAATGTTTGGAGCTTTATGCAAACCAACAGCAAGTGAGTAGCCATTAAATTTATATTTTTTGAGACAAAAAAGTAAACATTTAAGATGATAACCAAAATGTCTCTGCTATTCTTAACATTACAAATCCCATCATAAGTAAAATTCTCTGCACTTATGTATACAAAGCCAACCAGTATTAGGTTTAATGTCGGAAACAAATAGGAAACCATGCAAAACTTTATAAATTGCAGTTTTTGAGACTTAAAAGCTTTGATCACATCCATGTGGTGTTGTAGCTGCATTTCTTTTCTTTGCAGTTGCCCTCTGATGTCCTAGTGTTTGATGGAACCTGCAGTTCTATCATTTTTCCAGCTGAGGGTAATGAACTCCCACACACAGGTAGTACCTGACGCTCCAGATGACTCAACCCACTAAAATCCGTAATGGTCCTTGTGGAACCAAGACACACATGGTAGCTGCAAAAATTTGAATCTGTGCAAGTGAGTCAACCCGAATGTCTTTAGATATCAATGAGCCAAGATTTGTCATTGAAAACGAGTCCAGGGAATAGATTCTTAGTAGAACATGTAGTACCCAGAAAGCAAGCAGGAGAAATTCTAGAATAGCGATATTCAGCTCTGAATGTCATGTTCTAAAGTTAGCGTACACACAGATTGGCATACAACAAGGTAAGTCTTTGAAAAGTCATGTACAGTGTTGGTTCACTGCACTACTCCCCTTCATTTCCCCTTTCTCCAAAGCAAACATACATACCTATGGGAAAAGAAGAGGTTAAAGGCTAGCGACCAAAAAATAAACAGATAAATAAAAGAAGAACTCTGAAAGCAGCATGGGAAAATAAAATATAAACTTGCATTAAGGTGTTCAGAATGTGAAAGCAGGAACCAGAAGACTGCAGAGCTTTTCTGAAACATTTCAGCTTGCAGAGGAACCGATATGAGACTGTAGGTGTCTAACAAGAAACTCACTCTTCCTGTCATGCATCATCATTCACACCATACATAATGTTAAAAACAAAAAATTTAATCCATTAACCATCACTATCCATGAGTGTTGACTAACAAAAGAAAAATAATTAAAAATCCATGTTTGGGGGTATTCTTTCTCTCGTTTTTGAAAAAGTTTAATCAAACTTTCCACATTTCAGGACTATCATTTAAAAACCTGTAGTAAAGAGAAATTCCTTGTCAAGATGAAACAGTTTAGTGCAACTTAAAGGTGTGCATCATCTAAACACCAAAATCGCAAAAGTATGTAAAACCACCATGAAACGTAACCCTCAGCTACAGCCCCAGCTAACTAGCAATATTCAGCAACAGGTGGGGATAGAGCATCATCCTTTTTTACTCTACATTTCAAACAACAAAAAAACACTGGTCTGTCCAACACTTTGTATTGCAGAAACAGTACGACACCAAATGTTTGCAGTTTTAAAGCCTTACCTGCATTTTGCAATTTCTGTATACCTTGATATGTTTTGACTTTGTTAGACGGATCATACACACCTTCCCAAGAAGATTTTACAATCCCTTTTTGTTAATGTTGGCCAGCTAGAAAACATTGTTACATTACAGGATTATTACAAATCCCGTAGCCAAAGAAGATTTTAAACTGGTGTTGAACTGGGATTAGTTGTTGGCTAATGACTGGGTTATTTTGTCATTTGTTTTCTGGAATGGATAATATTTAAAATGTTTTGATTTTAATTTTTTTGTATGAACTAAACAGAATAACGTAATTGAGTTTTAAAAATGTCCTGGGTTTGAACCCTGGCTTTGGGTCTTTTCCTGTGAACATGCAAACTCCAGGTACTTCAGCTTCCTCCCACACTCCATAAACATAAATCTTAGGTTATGAACATAGGATTTTTAAAGTTGTTAGATACACGTACCTAATTTGTGGGATAATTATCTTCCTTTTATTAAATTTATTCAGCCAAGTCTTCTCTCAGAAAGCAAAAATTGATGTATTTGTTTTGAAATGCCATTGTACTGTTTCTAGATTGTCCATAAGTTAATGCAACTGTTCCTAGATCAAACCCGTCCGTTCTTCAAATCAAATCATTTCACAATATAATCATCCATTTTGTGATCATATTAACATCTGAATATTGATCTTAGACATGTTACACAAAAAACTTGATCAATGACTTCAATGTTCTCAGCGGAAACAGAACGTAGGGTAAATTGTTATGCAACTTTCCAAACAGATGCACATGGAAAGTCCTTGAATGTTTTAGATCAGGACTAAATGCACCCATGTTAGAGAATGTTGCTATAGTGCAAAAATACAGAAATCTGAAGTTACTTGCTGCTTCAGTTGTGAAAGTAAAGGGCATGGGCAAACAAAAAATGCATGAATGAGTCCAAAGATGGTGATTAAAGCATTTGAATTCAGCAGACTGAGGATGATTTACTTGAATAACAATGTAGATGAGGCTTATTTTCAACTGAGAGAGACAAAACCCAGAGGGAAAGAAGGTTAATGCCAAAGTAGAGTTGGCCATGAAAAGCAAAGACTCAGCATTCCAGGGATGGAGCTCATCACCGCCTCATTTCTCCCCTGAGATTCTATGTTTGTATATGAAAGACATTTGTTCTTCAACCCTCTGAAAGTCTCCCCTTCACATTTCTCTGTGTTATCAAGAAAGCTAAACTTTCCAGTTCCCTGGTGATTTCCCTGCACTACAATTATGTGTCAAACCTTTGAGTTTATGGTATGTGGAAAGCATAAAAATTTATGTAGCCTTTGTGTAGGAAGCCAGGAAAAGTAAAAGAACAATAAACGCCACAAAGCCTGAAGCAACATCCTGCATTATTCTGTTTTGCTAATTGTTATCAAATGATTTCCAAGCAAAACAGCAGTTTTCCAACGCTCAGTAATTGTGAAGTAATTCAGCTGTGCAATTTCACACTACACCACTGAGTCATGCTGATTAGAGCTTTAAAATGACTGTGATTACATTTCTTAGTCATTGTTTGGGGAGAAATACAGTGGTTTTGGCTTGAAAAGGCATAAAGTCACAGTAAATATGCCTTACAAAACAACTAAAATTGGTTTAGATTATGCTTGGCTTAAGCTGGTTGTTCGATGGCGAGCCACGTGAAAAGTTTATGTAGAGGGTTTGTTTTATTGAGGAAGCCAGGCCAATTTCCTTGGTTGGTAATGCTGGTTAAACCCAGCGTTGCCACATCAAAACCAACTTAAACATGATTTAGCTTAAGCTGCTGGGAGCCATTTTTAATTTGCTCTTGTCATTAGCACATCTCAACTGCAACCCATTCTTGTGGTAATGATAGGCCTATAGCAACTTAACAGTGAATCTACAAAGGCAGCACTAAAGCATGTTGTATTTTTTAAGGTCAACATGTTGCTGTAGCAACATTAGAATGGTCACAGCTTAAAAATGCTTTTTTTACTTTTCCATTTAGTAATGGAAAAGTACAAGCTATTGTACTGCCGCACAATTATAATTGCTTCGAGATTGGTTTATTTTACCTGATTGTTGTTTTCTGACCACTCCTTGTATTTTATATCAACGACGTGGCTCTATTTAAGCCTTTTGAAGAGAGTATTCACTCTCTGACTACTTTTGTCGAGCACTAGTGTCAAGTAGGACTTCCTTTTCCCTTCAGGATGGCCCTCATTCTTAGCAGTACAGTTCCAACAAGTTGTTTGAATGATTCCTCAGGTTTTATTCCACAGTGAGAACATTTGTCAGGTGTACATCCATGATGTTTCACTATGATAGATCACTTCAGGTGATGAATGTAATCCATCACATTTGTATTCCATTGTGGAATAATGAACTCACTGAAATGTTCAAGAAAGTAGTTTGGGATTAATTGAGGTTTTCCATTTGGTGCACATCTCTGTTACAAAATGGATGAACTATGATCATAACAGGATAGACATGGTCAGCAACAATAGTTATAGTTAGTTTGTGGTATTTAAACAATATTCAATAATTGGATTTACCATTCTAATAAGTCATTTACACCAAATGGCTACTCACTGGGTGCTTTCTCTGTCTTTTTTGGGCCATTCTTGGAAAACTCAATGTTTTTTCTTAAAAATTGGTATTTTCTGAAATACTCAGAAGAGCCTGTCTGGCAACAACAACCATGTCACCTTCAAAGTCACTTATATTGACTCTCTTTCCGATTCCGATACTCATTTTGAACTTTAGCTAGTCCCCATGTCTAGATGCCTAAATGATGCCTAAATGCATTGTGAATAGCTGATTTGATATTTGTGTTCATAAGCGATTTAAGTAAGCTTATATTATAACCATTGGATGCAAGGGATGCTTCTTTTGTCTTAGTTGTACCTTTCTACTTTACGTTTACTCTCATGTATTTTAAATTAGAAGTGTGCTTACTTACAAGAGTAACTAAAATCCCAGCCTTCAACAAAAACTCAAGTCTAGGGCAAAGAAGAATGAGGCTCTTATCGGGGCCAACTCATTTATTTTCCAGCTGAAACGGCTCCAGGTGCATGCAGGATTCTGGGGCATTGACCCTATAACAGTGGCTGGCCAAAGAATAAACTGAGGAATGTTTGGCTCAATTGTACTGAACACTAAGAAATAAATCTGTCAATGCTCCAAATCACTCCAGTTGCCATCCGCAGCATTCCAGTCTGCTCAAAGAACCCCGTGACCTCAGCTCAAAACCACGCGTTCAACAAAAACACTGCTTTAATTAAAAAATTACCATCATTTGTTGGTTTTGTTACAATCTCTGTTGTAACAAATGAGATGTCCAAAAATGAAGCATATCATGCTCCAATTCATCAAATGTATGCTGATGGTAAAGGAATAAAATACTTTAATTTTCAAACATTAAATAAAAGCTAAGGTGTTTATGCAGATTGTGAAAGCTTGAGCACAGTTAAAACCTCTTACCTCAGGATCAGCAACTGTCATTTTCCCATAGTCATAGTTATCTTCAAAATTGTCTTCTCTTTCATCATAGTCAACTGTATTGTATGAGTCAAAGTCCACCTGCCGGGAAAATCTGGGACTGGCCGCCACCACTTTGAGGACGAAGAGTCCGAACAAGAGCCACAAAAAGATCCTCATGGTCCACCTGTAAAATAACAGAGCAGCAGAATTAAACTGAGGTTTCTTTAGTTTATTGGTTGCTTAACAAGTACAGTTTTTATGTTGTACGTGAGTGTTTTGTGGTGTAAATTTTTACGTGAATATAAAGTGAATAAAACTGGAATTGGAAGCCAGTAATAGTGCCAAAGACTGAGGTCTGACCTCGTTCCCTGACCACTAAGGTCGCTGATCTTATTATGGAGGTGCAGACAGGTACGGGATCGAAGCACAAGGGATTCTATTTCTGGTTAAACCAGTTTTATAATTTCATTGAGGAGCTCATAGGCCTCAGTTCACCTCTCCTTTTTATGGGTCACTGTTTGACTAACCAGGTTCTTTCTCCTAAACCAAAACACATTTTTGTCGTATCATTGACAACTAAGACATTTATAATATATTTCACAAAAAAAAAATAAAAAAATAAAAAAGCAACCTATATCCACTATTTTCTGGAAATGTACCTGTTGTTCTTAAATGAAGCAACTCTGATGGTTTCATGTTTTACTAAATGGTAATTACTTGACCATAGCTGAAACCATAGCAACAGAAATGTAAGGAATTGTTTTTATGATGGCACATATAATGATCCATTTGTGATCAGAGGAGATGATAGTTGTCTGTACTCAAAAGGCAGACCATTTAATATGTGACAGATTAAGTTATTGTAATTGTTTTGTACAATTTTCTGGTTAGACTCAGACACGGTAAATATTTATGCCAACACTGCTTTAGTATGGTTTGAAACAATCAGTGTATTTATTTCTCATCAATGTAAATCTTGAATGTTATACTTCTAGCATTATGTCTTTGGCACTATAAATGTTTTTATATTTTAACAACAAACATCTAATAACTACAACTTTTAAGCAAAGAAAGTACTACATAATTGTGAAGTAGAAGGAAGTGATTCACATGTTTTTTTTTAATTCTTACAAATAAAAACCTGTATAGTAGGGCGGACATTTGTGTTCAGCCCGATACTTTGTAAAGTATCTTTTATGCTGCTTGTCTTTGCCTTCTGCGTAGCTACATGTGGACATTTGAACTCATTTAAAGGTTTCCCTCAGGTGTGAAGAGTCTTTTACAGCCTCTTCCTTACTGTTACCTTTTATACAGTCCTATTTATTCTCAATTTCTTGAAGAAAAACATCCCACAGCCTGATACCGCCACTACTATGTGTCACAGTGTGATAGTTTAAGAGTGATGAGTGGTTTAACATTTTTACACAAAGGTCAAAAGTTTCCGTTTTTGCTTCTTCTTACCATCAGACCTTCTTCCTAATGGTTGCTGTATTCCATACATGGCTGGTAGTTACAAAGATGGCTGACAAAATTTCAGATTTACAAAGTGCAGCACTTATTTCAGTCTCGTCGGCACATTCAAGCATCTCTTCATATTCTCCAAAATGTCCGAGTCTTCTGCTTCTAACTGCTTCTCTGATTGATATGCTCATCGTCTGACCTGTCAGTTTACTTGGATGGCTTTATATTACGATATGAGGGATTTCTAAAAATTGCAGTTTATGTTTACCAGAGGAAAGTGGGTTGAATACCAATGCACGCCACAGTTTGTGATTGGTCTTGCATGAAATCCTAATAAAAATATTGGAGTTTGTGGTGTAAAGTGTTCGGAAGGCTCTGTAAAATGTTTATTCCAACTTTGGTGAGGGAATAGTAAACTGATTCTGTGCACTTATGTGAATAAAGTTTCAAGAAAAAAGTTTCAGAGTGGAAATGTATTTCCACTCTGCATAAAAAATGGTGAAAACACAGACAACCTAGAAAATGGCTTTCATAACACTGGCACTAAAAATGTTTGGACTGTCCTAAATTATTTAAGCATTTGTGCAGTAGAATAGAAATGGCATTTGTTGTCCCACATAGAGGACATTCAGTTGTAATGGCAGAATAAAATAAGCATACAGTTTTGTAACGTCTGGGAATTTTGCCATAAAGTTTTTAAGGATTTTTCCCAATCAGACAAAAATATTTTGCCTAAAGCTACAAAAATCTCAACAGAGACATCTTTAAAACTTTAAAATAAACATGAATCATTTTCAACATGACTGTCCCCTTTGCACTGTCCTGACCTAGAGAGCAACTGCTCATGATCCTGTTATTTCCTCTGGAGTACAGGCCGTTAAGTTCATGAATTACTCCAAAGCGGAAAGCACTAATAAGATTAGCATATGTTAATTACTGCTTAATGAGGTTAACTCCTTGCAGACCTGGGATTTAGGATTAAATGACTGAAAACATTTCAATGTGTCGGCACTAAAGACCCAGTGATGGCACTATGGGAGCAGAGAGAGAGTCCTCCAGGCCAGGGCAGAGAAACGGTGAGCAAGGAGAGAGAGAAGAAGAAAAGAGGAGCGTCATGGAGAGGGAGACACAGACAAGATGTTGGCCCTCAGGGTTAGATGGAGAAAGTGCAGGAAAAAAAAAAGTTGAGTCCGGGCGAGTAAGTGAGAAAAAGGAGAGGTGAGAGAGGTTTCTGCGCTAACCCGACCCCTCGGCCTTCACAGAGAGCCTTTATGAGGCCCGCTCGCAGCTCGTCTCAGCACTCAAACTCCAAATTCCACCGAGGTTTGTGGACAGGATGGCAGCAACCTGCTGCAGGTCACGAGGAATAGCTTCATTCAGCAGAGACGGGGCTTAGGCACACACACCCACACAGATGCACACACACTTATTCACCCCTACAGTTACAAGATGTAACCCTCACACATCTATCTTTCATTGGCAGAAAACCAAGAAACATCTGCTGCTATTTTGGAACGAGGGCACAAATAAAACCAATCATGAAATGCTCATCCAATTTATTTTTTGCACGTGACCACAATAAAATACAGATTATAATATCAGCCCCTTCTCTGACTTCAGCATGAACTTGATGCACTTTGCTGAGGGAGTTGACTGGTTGGCATTGCTACAGAAATAGACCGATCAGGAGAAATCCAGCACAGCTAGACTGAAAGAAGGACTTTTCTAAAGACAGCACAGAGCTTTGCTTTTATACAGGCCATCACAGCGTACAGTGTGTGGAAGCTGTGTTTGTGTCTTTCCTCTAGACTGCCTCCTTGTTATGTTTGGCTACATGTTGAGCATGCCTGATATCCAGCGATTCTACCTTTTCTCCCTCAGAAGCCTCAAGCAGACCC
Organism: Xiphophorus hellerii; assembly: GCF_003331165.1. NCBI lineage: Eukaryota > Metazoa > Chordata > Actinopteri > Cyprinodontiformes > Poeciliidae > Xiphophorus > Xiphophorus hellerii. The sequence continues at coordinate 6,813,813 of NC_045688.1, read as the reverse complement.
AATGATATTCCCTCTGCTGGAGACTATAGCATAAACTGCCACATTCACACTAACATCATGTTTTTGTGAGCGTAAAGATTTTTAGTTAAAAGCACAAAAAATCATTTGTGCAAATAATTTGCAACATTCCAAAGATCTTTGCTGCAGAAGCACCTGTGCCTGGGAGGACTTCTGCGTTGAAGAAATACAATTTAGCAGCTTCACGTTTGAGCAAGACAAGTCCTTAAACATGCAATTTTTAAAATTATGAGCCCCAATCTCTCTACAACCCATTCTTGAAGTTTACGTAAGTGAATGAAATTACCAGTAGTAAAAAGATAATGAAAGAAAACTACTGCGGTGACGTGAAAGCGAGGCATCTAACTCAAACCGGTTGGTGTTACTGCACCTGTTTAAAATCTGAATGCCACTGTTTTTAAAAGGGTTAACCATGCACTTCAGCCTGCCTAATCCCCGCTACCAGCATGAACATAGCACTAAGAATGCTTACCTCTGTCTCCTGCTTTCCCGAATGGTCCCTTCAGCCGTGATGGAGATGCTGAGGGCTCCGAAACTTGGCCAATGGTGAGAGGTCACACAGGTAGCCTTGAAGAAGAGGGAGCGTAGGTGATGGTGGGTGTGGGGGGAAAGATGGGTGCAGATGTGACAAGTGTCTAAGTGTAAGTGTGTGTGTGTGTGTATGTGTAGGTCTGTGTGGACCCGAGTGCCCTGCCGCTTATGTGTGAAGGTAGGCACTGAGACTGATTGGACAGGAGTGATTGCTTTTGGTCACTCTGAGTGCAGCCACCCCCTTCACCCCCGTCTCCCCCCTCGTGCCGTACACCCGCTTGCACAATCGCCTCAAACAGGACACACACACTTCAGACACAAAGGGAAATGGAGAGCAACCAGGAAGTGGTGGCTTATCCCTTACAAGCGTACCTTCTATTTTTTTTTGTCGAATCAAACTGAAATATTTGTCCTTCTTTTCCTGAGGTGAAACTCTGGCATGTGTTGCTTTCATGTGCGAGGGATCCATGAGGCCCTTCTGCACAATGGGACCTCTGTGAGGAGCTCCTGTTAGCATGGTGCTGAGAGGAAGTCCCAGCTCAGAGGACAGTCTCTGCCCTCCCTCCTTTATAGGTGAAGCAGATTTCTCTTTGCATCGTTTCTTGCTCAGATCAACGGAAACCCAAGATAAATTCTTTTTATTTTCCTTTTCCAGCAAAAAGGTGTAGCAGCAATCGCCTCTTAGCTTCAAACGGTTATCAGACACTTTGTCCGCCTGTTCACTTCAGCAGACCTAGAGCCGGACTCTTTAATTCAGTCATAATAAACCATTAATTTAACTCTTTCAACATAGTAATTGTTCTTTGATCTTTTTGTTGTACTATGTTGCTTATGTTGTTACTTACTGTAGCTCACTGTTAATAATCTGCTTCTGTACAAAATTTCTTTAAGTTCATATTTGGAAATATAATACATTTTTCATTATTAACTTCTTTCTATAGTTGCACCAAAATCCATTTCTGGTTGGCTTCTTGGTACCTTGTGGCGACACTTTACTCAAAGCTGTGCTGCACTGAAACAGACACAACAAGAGAACCCAGTGAGAAACCATGCACAGCCCAAAGCCAGGACTGATCACTCTGTAGTGATTCAGTGGAAGTAATTGTTTTTGTCCGCATAATACTCGATGGTAAATTGATCTGCAAACAGTTCTCACATGTGTGTTTAAGGTTGCAAGGTGGGGCCCAGTTGCCTTTCATCAAGAAGATTCTCTGTTTAAACCCCAGCTTGGGCCTTTCTGCATCAATCAATCAATCAATCAAATTTTATTTGTATAGCACATTTCAGCAGCAAGACATTTCAAAGTGCTTTACATCATTACAAACACAGAATCACAATGCAATATAGAATCAATCATTAAGTCAAGTTCCATCAATAAATTTGTAATTGATTACATTTCAAATACAATTCTAAACAGGTGGGTTTTCAGTTGAGATTTAAAAGAAGTCAGTGTTTCAGCTGTTTTACAGTTTTCTGGAAGTTTGTTCCAAATTTGTGGTGCATAGATGCTGAAAGCTGCTTCTCCTCGTTTGGTTCTGGTTCTGGGGATGCAGAGCAGACCAGAACCGGAAGACCTGAGAGGTCTGGAAGGTTGATACAACAACAGCAGATCTTTAATGTATTGTGGTGCTAAGCCGTTCAGTGATTTGTAAACTAACAACAGTATTTTAAAGTCTATTCTTTGAGCTACAGGGAGCCAGTGGAGGGACTTTAAAACTGGTGTTATGTGCTCTATCTTCCTGGTTTTAGTGAGAACGCGAGCAGCAGCATTCTGGATCAGCTGCAGTTGTTTGATTGATTTGTTGGACAGACCTGTGAAGACGCTGTTGCAATAATCAATACGACTGAAGATGAACACATGAATGAGTTTCTCTAGATCTTGCTGAGACATTAGTCCTTTAATCCTGGAAATGTTCTTCAGGTGATAGAAGGCCGACTTTGTAACTGTCTTTATGTGGCTCTGGAGATTCAGGTCAGAGTCCATCACTACTCCCAGGTTTCGGGCCTGATCGCTGGTTTTCAGTTGTAATAACTGAAGCTGTGCATTGACTCTAGATTGTTCCTCTTTAGGTCCAAAAATAATAACTTCAGTTTTGTTTCTGTTCAGCTGGAGAAAGTTTTGGCACATCCACACATTTATCTGTTCTAAGCATCTGTTCAGTGATTGGATGGGCTCTGAGTCACCTGGTGACATCGTAATGTAGAGCTGTGTGTCATCTGCATAGTTATGGTAGCTAATATTATTTCCTGTTATAACCTGAGCTAGTGGGAGCATATAAATATTGAATAAGAGGGGTCCTAGGTTTGAACCTTGGGGTACCCCACATGTGACCTTTGACCTCTTTTCAAAGGTCACGCATGAATTTTCAATGTCCATCCTGACCAAACATCCATGTTAAACTGTTGTGCCTCGTTTTTTTCTGGGTATCTGTGTTCCACCTTGATGGACTGGAGATTTCCCAGGATCTATTGCCTCTGGATCATTGACTGATGGAGACAGGCGCCATCACATGTAACAGTATGCAACAAAAAACCAATCCAGTCCCAATAAGAGAAGTGAACAACAGATCTAGTTGGACAAAAAACTGACACCTTGTATCATATCTGGTGTTTTTTTATATGAAATGCCCTGAAGCCTCCAAAATTTGGCCCTCTCTTGTTTCAGTCCTCATTCCTCAACGTAATACTCCATTTTTCTCCAGTTGGGGGAAAAAAGGAGAAATAAGCCCTTCTTCTATTAAATGATAAATCAGTGGAGAAGTAAAATAATTAAAATTTTTGATAGTTTTCAAAGATTACAAGATTGGTTTGCATTACTCACATTGATGTAAGTGAAGTAGGTTTTTTTTTAATGCTGTCATGATTTTCTTTAGTCGTTTTTTTAAAGTATAAAGAGAACACACACACATATTTCCCCAGAGTTTTGTCTCAACATGCTACCTGTTCCACTCATCCCACTGTAACTCTAGACCTTCTGATGAGTGAGAGACAAAAGGACAGAGACGGAAAGCTGAAGTCTGTCTGCACCTGCTATATGAGCTAAGATTTCTATCCAGAAGCTTTTTTTCCCCCCCATTTGACGTTTCTAAATGAGGAAGAGGATCAAATTAAATCTTCAAAGTACCATCTCTTGAGAGGGCGATGGTTAGATTACATGACAGAGTAACTTGTATGCCACATAAAATGCTCTAAGTTGATCTCCTTTGTTAAAGTGTTCATGATGGCTCTGTTTAATTTTAGTTGCCCGGCAGTAAAAGTATACTGCTAGCCTGACTCAAATGGCTTATGATGCCTAATCCTGGCGAAATCTCTTGAGATTTTCAGGTTAAAAACAAAACAGCTAAGGGTTTTTGAAGTTTTCCACTGCAAACAGTTATTGTACAGTTTGAGGTTCAAGCAGTGGAAGAACTAAATTATTATGGTGTGTAAAACAACTTTTCTTTGGTTGCCACAGTAAAACATTCAGTTTAGTAATATTTCTGGCTAGAAAAAACTCTAGCTGTATCTGTGTTAAGCTGCTGACCACAAGCAGATTATATTTGCAGATAGCCTGACTAGTTAACCAGCTAGTGTGGTTGTATTGGGTAGAAAAGTCTTAAAAGCTACTATTGAATTTATCTGGTGTTCATTCTACATTTATATATATTTACTTCACCTAAAACACCCATGGTCCTGATGTGACACAATCCGTGACAGCCTTTAATGAATTCCCCTGCTGCTGCTGCTGTCAGTGCTTCAAGTGTTATGCTAACACTGGCATGCTAGTGCTATTGCTCAAAATCTATCTCAGTATTGTGTATGGACTTTGTATACAAAATTATGCAATGATTTTTTTTGTAGTACTGGTGAAACTGACAGACAATTGGGCAGAACAATAACATAGATAAGTATATAAAGGTACACTAGTCATATTATGTGATATACTGCAATGAAACCTATGACACACCACAAATGGCAAATTATGGTAGACATTTAATCTTCATGTAAGTTTTTTACTTCATGTGACAGTAAAAAAAAAAAAAAATGAAAAAAATACACAATTACACGATCACATGTTCATTCTAAGTTTTATTGAAGATAATTTAAGATGAAATCCCTCACACAATGTATTCAGAAAAAATGACCAGAATGTTAAAAATAAGTTGGCAAATATTCACATTTTTGTGTACAAAACAAGGAGTAATGTTGGCCATGAGTAGTCACAGGATTCAAATTCGTTCCCAGTATTAAATAAAAATAAATTACCAACAGTACATATATTTCTGCATACTTGACAGATTGTCTTTTAAAAAGCAAATAAAAACACAAAATCTACAAATATAAAGTGTCAAAAAAAAAATAAAAATAAAAACAGAGAATATGGATATTTTGCAACTTTTTGAAATTCAGTCCCAAATCTCACCATATCCCATTCTGTATTTATTTACACACAAGTTCAGGGGTCTACAGACGGATATCTTCACTGACATAAGGCACAGCTAGTGGTCAGCAAATATTATATCAAAAACATCTATTGATCAGTGTGCTTTTTTCAGATTTTATTCCTTTTTTCACTTGAAAGACTTTCCAAGATGAAACAATGGAAAGCTTAATGTCAGTGGATGACTTCTCAAGTTTCATTGACTGGAACAACATCCACGTCATTTCAACAGTTGTGCAGAATGTCATTTAGTTTACAGCACATTATTGGTTTTCTGTTTAGATAACAATAGACCTAAGGAGACGAAAACACATGACGACATCCCTGGGAATCGGTGGACTGATCTCATTGCCATCCAGTCGGAGGTAGCGAAGTCTTGGCACGCCGTCGTTCGTCGAGTCATCCAGAGAATCAACAGAAACGGGACACACACTAGAGCCATTCACACCTGGAAAAGAGCAAGTAGAAGTGCAACAAGACATTTAGATTCATGTTCTACAAAACAAGACTCCCCAAAACACGTTTTTTTTCCAGCTAACACGTACTTGCAATCTTGTTGTGGTCAAGGTAGAGGTGTTCAAGGCCTGAGGGAATGACTGGAACCTCTGTCAGCTGATTGTGAGACAACTGCAAGTCCAGCATGCTGGAGATATTAAAAATATCTTTTGGAACACCAGCACTGCCAAGCTTGTTGTGGTTGAGCCTCAGAAATGTAATTTTGGGCAAACTTTTGAAGTAGTCAGCAGGAATCTTTTCAATGTTGTTACCATCGAGGAAAAGCTGGATGGTGGTAGGCGGCAGTCCAAGGGGCATGCTACTCAGCTGGTTCTTGGCTAAATTGATCTGGACCAGGCTGGTGAGGCCCTTTAGGCTCACTTCAGTGACAGCATCGTCCATCAGCTTGTTCCCCTGGAGATCCAGCAAGTGTAACTTGTCCAGGCCAACAAACACACCGGCGGGAATCTTGGAGATGCGATTGCGAGAGAGGCGTAGATGCTCCAGGCTGACTGGCAGTGGTGAAGGAACAGTAGACAGGAGATTATCATCCATGTACAAGTGGGCCAGATGTTTCATCCCACCTAGGACACCTTCGCCTACTTTGTCACTTGTAATTTTGTTGCGGTTTAGGTTTATCCAGCGCAGCTGTGTTGCATTCTGAAGTGCATCTAATGGCATCGTTTCAATCAGATTGTTCTGCAGATAGAGATACCACGTGTAAGGGGGGATCGTAGGGATGCTCTTCAGCCCTTTGTTGTCACAGTAGACCGCTCGAGGGAAGTTTTGGGGGCAGTTGCACTCCTTAGGGCAGGCTTGTAATTGGGCAAGGAGTTCCTCGTAAGGCATGTCCTGGCTGATGGCTTGTGTTACCAGGCACAAAGCAACCAAAATCTTCTGGAGACCAGCCATGTCGACCTATGTTTGAAAGAGAAAATATAACACATTTACTGTAGTCAATTAAAGTCAAATAGGAAACCAAAATTTCATCAGTTTAGTTGCTTTTGAGTAATCAAATCGTCTGTAGGGACTTTGCTGATGAGAGGAATTTACCAGCATCAGATGCAGCAACAGCTAAATGTTAAAGACAGCGATCTGTTTCTTAAAGTGTCATCATCCTGTTATTAATTTATCTTTCAAAAGCAGAGGTTAAAAGACTGGATCAACATTAATTGCTTTAGACGAGTCAAATATTTGTCCTCTCAGTAGAGAGATGCTGCTTGTTCAGCTGTAACTGGAAAAACCTGCACAACTTTTTTAGCTGATGTATTGAGACATACAAAAAAGAAATGTGCAATTTGTAGTAATTAGAGTTCAGTGACTGACTGTAAACATGCTAATAAAGAAGCATTAAAAGCAAACATTTTGGTCAACAAGGTCTAGTGGAGGTCTTGTCGGCTCCTGTCAGTCCTCCCCTTTAAACTTTCGCTTGATTTGTCTCAGCTGCCATCTGTTGCTTGTTTAAATTCTTGATGCGCTCCATGTTTGTCTGGAACTCATTTTGCATAGGGCATACTTTTCCCTGGATGAGCTCACTTCAAAGACAAAGCTGAATCACCCCTTTTTCAGAATTGTTCCTGTGGTCAGAAAGACCAAAGCTTTTGACTTTAGTTTGTACACAAAGTGTGGCAGTATGGCAGTATCAATGGGCCTGGCAGACAAAACATCAACGACAAATGGAATACAAATCTGTTTCTATCACAGAATCGTGAGTTTCATTCTAATAAACATCTCCACCTATAATCACAGGGAAGCATGACTAATCTCTCTCCTTTTCAGAAGCTCATCTTACCTTTAGTTCTCTAAAGTTTCCTTTGCAATCTCCTTCCTCAGTAAGTGATCAAGCGTGGTCCGAAATGACAGGGATGCTCGTCTTAGTTCCCCGTATTTGTACCAGAGCCTGTTTCATTCAACATGTGCCAACCTGTCACTCAGGATGACCTTAAAGCCCTTCTTAGCCAATCAGATGACCCAAACAAAGGGGGCCATAATCTCCTAGAGTTGTACGGGTTGTTAAGTATTTTTAGTGCTCAGTGACATGGCCCACTTTGCTTAGACGTACTTGTTCTATTGCTAATGTCCACATGGACAGCCCTTCGTCCTCCTGCAGGAATGACCGATCGTAGATAAATCCAGTGCCCCTCATCAAATCTCTAGCTACATTTGTGTGTAATTTATTGAGAGGGCAATCAGGGTCAATTACTCTGCAAGTTACAAAGTTTAGCTGCTTACAGACAACAGCGAACGTAGTGTGTAAACACAAAGTCAGTATAAAGGGTAGAGACATCTGTATCCCAACATGGAAATTATCTAAACAGAGTTTAAAAGTTATCCAACAAGACAGCCTGTCTGCCAGGACTGTAAGAACAGGACATCATGGTCAAGGATAAACTTCGGAAAAATAAAGTACATGTAACTGATATTATTACAACAGCTATAAATAAATTTCATGACAAATGAAACCCTATTTAATTTGTCATGAATTCTTGTGTGGTAATTTTCCACACTGCTGATTTCACCTGCTTCTCTCCATTTCTTGTTGCAATGGCTGCCTATAAAGATTTTTTCCCAGATGAACATGATCTAGTGACTGTCTTTCCTAGTCAGTCATTAATGAATATCTCGTTTTCATTATTTTTTTTTTGTTGGTGTAAGTACTCCTTAAACCAATGATTTTGTGTTTAGCTATGTCTTTTTCCTCAGTGGAGTCACTGGCTGGAGCTGTTGTTTCCATTAACAGCTATACTTTTCTATAGAAAGTACTCCTGGTCTAGTGATACTGTAACCTGAGTTAATGTTGAAGTTACTGCTGAAGTCACCAATCTGTAATTTGGTTTTCGTCCCAAATAAAGTACAACTGGTTCATTGATGCTGTGTTTACCTCTGTCCCTTTTTCTGAATGGAGTAATTGAAGACAGAGTTGTTGCCAAAAACTGCATATTCTTTATTTTTCCTTCTCCAATGAAGTGTTCCTGATCCAGTGTTTCTTTCACGAATTTCACGAATGGAGTAGTCACGGTCCAATACTTGAAAATGTTTCCTATCCTTTTGACTCCCGATTGGTTTCAGCAAACAGCTTCTCATACTGAGCCTGGTTCTGCTGGAGGTTTCTTCCTGTTAAAATGAACTGGCTCCTGTCTGCTGCAAAGTTAGCCAGTTGGGATCCCTATGTTGCATAACATTTTACCAGTTGGCATGCAATGATTTAAATTGAACTGGAATGCACATGTAACTGGATCTAAATTGACCTGAATAGAACCGAATTTGTTAAAATGTGTCAGGTTGATTTGACTAAATTCTACATAATTGATATAATTTTGAACAGTTTATCTTGTGAAGTGAACTCAATTTGATACTTGATATTAATTTTATGAGGATTTCAGGTTTTTTAGGGTTGGGATGTGTTATCTTGACCAGACGAGCTAATATAACATCAAGCATGGAAATGAAAAAAGTCTAAGTTTAACAAATTAACTGCTGGCGCAAGAGGTAACGGTTTTACGGGACTGACGTCATACGTAAGTTTACGAGATTTTGCTTCAGGCATAAGATGCAAATTCTTTTTCAGAGCGGAGTTAACATCAGGCTTAATGGCCTTTTAACATGCAGGCGTGAAACTGTGCTAATTTCTGACGATGACGGCAAAGGATCAAATAGGAGATAATCCCTGCCAACCTGTGAGGATAGGAGCAACACTTATCCTTGATCAGCAGTGCAAGCCCATTAGAGTTCCTCCAGTTCGCCCTGTGGTGTATTTGTGTGCATTGGTAATTGATCTATGCAAATTTGGAAGATTGCATAATGGATTAATAATCTGAAACTGGATTTTCTGGAAAAAACCCCAAAAATCTTATACTTTAAACAACTCTACAGGGTTTCAGTAGAGCGGATTCATCAATTCACACATGAATTAAAGTAAAGAGTTTTTTTTGTCACAATTGTTAGCAAATTAGGAGGAATATGAGAAGAATCTTACTAAGAAGATTTTTGATATATTAACAACAGCTCTTCTAATTAATCTATCTACTTCATAAAGCCTCACTGCTAAGGTTAGCTTGATGCAACTCCTCCGTCCTGCTGGCTGTGTGATGGCATTTAGAGTTTGGTGCTGGTAAATTTCACACTTAAAGTTGCCATGTTAATGGATTTTGCACTCCAGACTTAACCATGTTTACTTTTATCATGTCATTTTTAACTTTACTAGCTACAGAGACATCAGACCTCCTTTGCAGGCAGTTGAGCGGCAGCACATGGTCCTTGTGTGCCCTGAATGCTGATAACGTGTTTTCACGTTCGCAGAGATGCATTGAGGGTAAATCAGATTGCTCATCAAATTAAGTTCTGCAGGGTTTAAGCTCAGCAGGATGTCAGGAATGTGCAAAAACTACCAAGAACTGATGCCACCGAGACCATGTCTGAGAAAAAAGTAAAATACATTTTTAAAAATAACCCTGTGTGCAAGATTTGCTGCTGAACAGTGAGTCACAGCTTTACTGTGTCTGTAAAATGAAACGCATATTTACTGAAAACAAATACTTGCAACATTGTGCCTGGGAAAACTAAAGAGAAACACATGCTGAGGATTCTCATAGTACTAATTTCCTGCCAGGATCTTTTTCAGTTATTATAATTACACAACAGCCTTCATGTGCACAGTATGAGTTTGCAGCACTGCATCCAGCTTTCCTGTGTTTTAAAACTGTAGGAGTTTGTTAGCAGAGATCGTTATATCTAGAGTTGAGAGAAGTTAACCCAGTTTATGGGTAATTATTGTATAGGGGTGGATTTCATTGGCCCATATTGTTTGGAAAAATTCACAATAATAGGTTTGAAAAGTGGAGCAAAGTTGAATCTTACTGTTTTTCCAATATGTAAAAAAAAACACCTAAGATTTAGATTTCTAAACTAGTCAAGAGATTTTATATCTTGCCTTTCAGTTTTGGCATGAAGGTCAGACGACGAAAGCTAAAACAAAATTTCACATTAGTCCCAACATTATACAAATTTAACAACAACAATTAACAAAATTTACCACAAAATAAGAAAACTAACATTATTACCTACTTTTCCAGGTGAAATGAGGGATCTGTTTGCAGACAGGTGAGGTTTGGCTAACGCGCCTCTCCAGAGACTCGGTGATGATTGTCCTCTCTCACAGCAGATAGTGACTGGACCTCAGTTGCTGTTAGATCTTCATGCAACACATTGCACACCGGTTGAACCGAGTGGCTAGAGCAAGTGTTGTCGGTGGGAGGACGACTGCGAGCTGGGATGTCCCTTCAGAAATTGTCACTTAACATTTTCTGCCAGCCCAGCAGTTTTTTTCCCACCTCTTTCAACTTTTTATTCTAAAATCTTCAGCAGTCAGTTGGCTTCAGAGCCATAAAGTGCTGGAACCCCTCCCAACTAAACCATTTTTTTTTTAAAAGGAGGATTTGCTTTTGACTCATAACTGGGGAACGGGTAAAAGACCAGTTTATGGCTCAGTTTTAGCGAACAGGCCTTGGGGTGTAATATTAAGCTGACAGGTGAGGTTGTAGAGGAGTTACCCGCCCCTCTTTTGCTACAACCCAAGGCTAATTGTTGTCCCACTACCACCAAATGCTCAAGTAGAAAGGATTTTTGTCAAATACAATGTTCAGACAGGATTCTTCCCTTGCAGAAACTTTAAATGACTGTTTAATTGTTCTTAATGGAAGCTAAAACTTTGAGGTTTTGGTAAATTTTGCATCAGCTTAGAACAAAAATGTCTTGTTAAAAGAGATTTTTGTTAGTTTGATGAATGCTTTTTTTTTCTTTCGAAAGCATGAAGACAGTGTGCAAAACATAGACAAACCATTTCAACTGTTTTCCACATTCAAGTATACCCAGTAAAATTCAAATGAAAACAATAGATTTGAGTGAAAAATCTAAAAGAATGCAATGATCTAGTAATTTTACCTTTTTGACAATAATCAAAAAGATTAAATTACTGAAACTTGGATAAAAGATGATGATAAAAGAACCAAATTTGCTCAAATTTACCTAGAAATAGAACTGTAAGGA